>NW_026901836.1:0-620 GCF_033783945.1 Neopsephotus bourkii | reverse complement strand
GGAGAAAACAAGGCTCAGGGGGACCTTATCACTCTCTACAACAACCTGTAAGGAGGTTCTAGTGAGGTATGTGTCGTACTCTTCTCCCAAGTTACAAGTGATAGGACAAGAAGAAATTACCTCAAGTTGCACCAGGGGAGGTTTAAATTGAATTACTATGAAAAAAGTCTTCGCTAAAAGAGCTGTCAAGCATTGGAACAGGCTGCCCAGGGAAGGGTTCAGTCATCATCCCTGTAGGTATGTAAGACGTGTACATGTGCTAGTGAGATTGTTTAGTGGTAGATTTGGTAGTCCTAAATTAAAGATTGGTCTCAATGATCTTGATAGCGGAATAGACTCCACAACTTGGTTAAAGTTGTAAAGTAGGTATGCTTTATTCAGCTGAAGACGCACGGGGGATTGGTCCTCCAAAAGGCATGCGTGCCTCAGTGCCGTTTTCCTTTTACATTTATCCTGTAAAGTCATACATAGGTATTAGGTCGCACAATACGCCTATACATATTCATATTCTATCCCCGCTTCGTATTCTAATGAGCTAAAATGCGCTCCACGCATGCGCAGTGCCTCCTGCTGGTCTTGGGCAGGGGTCTTCAGATGAAGTAAGTAGTCTTCCTCTTGTG
>NW_026901835.1:0-6121 GCF_033783945.1 Neopsephotus bourkii | reverse complement strand
AAAGTCTAAGGTAACCAGAAGTCTAAGGTAACCAAAAGTCTGAGGTAACCAAAAGTCTAAGGTAACCAAAAGTCTGAGGTAACCAAAGGTCTGAGGTAACCAAAAGTCTAAGGTTAGAAAAGGTCTAAGTTAACCAAAGGTCTGAGGTAACCAAAGGTCTAAGCTTAGCAAAGGTCTCAGGTTACCAAAGTCTAAGGTAACAAAGAGTCGTAGGTAAGCAAAAGTCCAAGATAATCAAAAGTCCCAGGCAACTAAAAGACCAAGGTAACCAAACGCCCAAGGTAACCAAAAGAGCAAGGTAACTAACAGTCTAAGCTAAGCAAGTCTAAGGTTACCAGAAGTCTAAGCCAAGCGACAGTCTAAGCTAAACTAAAGCCTAAGATAATAAAAAGTCCAAGGTAACCAAAATTCCAAGGTAATTAAAAGTGCAAGGTACCCAAAACTCTAAGGTAAGCAAAGGCCTAAGGTAACCAAAAGTCAAAGCTAAGGTAAAGTCTCAGCTAAGATGAAAGTATAAAGTAAAATCAAGTCTGAACCAAACTCAAATAAAAGGTAAGCTAAATTCTAAGCCAAGCTAAAGGCTAAGCTAATGTCTAAGGTAACTAAAACCCTAAGGTAACCAAAAGTCTAAGCTTAGCAAAGCTCTAAGGTAACCAAAGGACTGAGGTACCCAAAGGTCTAACGTTAGCAAAAGTCTAAGTTAAACAAAGGTCTGAGGCACCCAAAGGTCTAAGTTTAGCAAAGGTCTAGGGTTACCAAAAGTCTAAGGTAAGCAACAGTCTGAGGTAACCAAAAGTCTAAGGTTAGCAAAGGTCTATGGTATCGAAAGGTCTGAGGTACTCAAAGCTCTAAGGTTAGCAAAGGTCTAGGGTTACCAAAAGTCTAAGGTAACCAACAGTCCAATGTAACCAAAAGTCCAAGATAATCAGAAGTCCCAGGCAGCTAAAAGACCAAGGTAACGAAACGCGAAAGGTAACCAAAAGAGCAAGGTAACTAACAGTCTAAGCTAAGCAAGTCTAAGGTTACCAAAAGTCTAAGCCAAGCTAAAGTCTAAGCTAAACTAAAGCCTAAGATAAAAAAAAGTCCAAGGTAACCAAATGTCCAAGGTAATTAAAAGTGCAAGGTACCCAAAACCCTAAGGTAAGCAAAGGCCTAAGGTAACCAAAAGTCCCAGGTAACAAAAAGTCCCATGTAACCAAAAGTCCCAGGTAACCAAAAGTCCCAGGTAACCAAAAGTCCAAGGCAAGCAAAAGTCCAAGGTAACCAAAAGACCATGGCAAGCAAATGTCCAGGGTAACCAAAAGTCCAAGGTAACCCTAAGTCTAAGGTAACCAAAAGTCTGAGGTAACCAAAATCTGAGGTGAACAAAAGTCTAAGATTAGCAAAGTTCTAAGGTAACCAAGGGACTCAGGTACCCAAAGGTCTAACGTTAGCAAAGGTCTAAGTTAAACAAAGTTCTGAGGTACCCAAAGGTCTAAGGTTAGCAAAGGTCTAGGGTTACCAAAAGTCTAAGGTAACCAACAGTCCAAGGTAACCAAAAGTCCAAGATAATCAGAAGTCCCAGGCAGCTAAAAGACCAAGGTAACCAAACGCGAAAGGTAACCAAAAGAGCAAGGTAACTAACAGTCTAAGCTAAGCAAGTCTCAGGTTACCAAAATCTAAGCTAAGGTAAAGTCTAAGCTAAACTAAAGCCTAAGATAAAAAAAAGCCCATGGTAAATAAAAGTGCAAGGTACCCAAAACTCTAAGGTAAGCAAAGGCCTAAGGTAACCAAAAGTCCCAGGTAACAAAAAGTCCCATGTAACAAAAAGTCCAAGGAAACCAAAGGACCATGGCAAGCAAATGTCCAGGGAAACCAAAAGTCCAAGGTAACCAAAAGTCCAAGGTAACCAAAAGTCCAAGGTAACCAAAAGTCCAAGGTAACCATAAGTCTAAGGTTACCAAAGTCTAAGGTAACCAAAAGTCTAAGCTAATGTAAAGTCTCAGCTAAGCTGAAAGTATAAAGTAGCATCAAGTCTGAACCAAACTCAAGTAAAGCTAAGCTAAAGTCTAAGCCAAGCTAAAGGCCAAGCTAAAGTCTAAGGTACCCAAAAGTCTAAGGTAACCAAAAGTCTGAGGTACCCAAAGGTCTAAGTTTAGGAAAGGTCTACGCTTACCAAAAGTCTAAGGTAACCAACGGTCCAAGGTCACCAAAAGTCCAAGATAATCAGAAGTGCGAGGCAGCTAAAAGACCAAGGTAACCAAAAGCCCAAGGTAACCAAAAGAGCAAGGTAACTAACAGTCTAAGCTAAGCAAGTCTAAGGTTACCAAAAGTCTTAGCCAAGCTAAAGTCTAACGTAAGAAGAAGTCTAAGATAAGGTAAAGTCTCAGCTAAGCTGAGAGCGCAAGGTAACCTAAACTCTAAGCTAAACTCAAGTCTAAGCTAAGATAAAGTCTAAGCTAAATTAAAGCCCAAGGAGACCAAAAGTATAAGGTAACCAAAAGACCAAGGTAAACAAAAGTCAAATGTAACCAAAGCACTATGGTAACCAAAACTCCAACCAAAAAAACCTCCAAGGTAACCAAAAGCCTCAGATGAACATAACTCCAAGGTAACCAAAAGACCAATGTAAGCAAAAGTCCAAAGTAACCAAAAGTCCAAGAGAACAAAAAGTCTAATGTAATCAAAATTCTGAGGTAACCAAAGGTCTGAGGTAAGCAAAAGTCCAAGTTAACCAAAGGTCTGAGGTAACCAAAGTCCAAGGTAACCAATAGTCCAGGGTAACCAAAAGTATAAGGTAACCAAAAGTCACAGCTAAGCTGAAAGTGTAAGGTAAGCTAAACTCTAAGCTAAACTCAAGTCCAAGCTAAGCTAAATTCTAATCCAAGCTAAAGTCTAAGCTAAACTAAAGCCTAAGAAAATAAAAAGTCCAAGGTAACAAAAAGTCCAAGGTAATTAAAAGTGCAAGGTAACCAAAACTCAAAGGTAAGCAAAGGCCTAAGGTAACCAAAAGTCCCAGGTAACCAAAAGTCCAAGGTAACCAAAAGACCATGGCAAGCAAATGTCCAGGCTAACCAAAAGTCCCAGGTAACCAAATGTCCCAGGTAACCAAAAGTCTAAGCTAATATCAAGTCTCAGCTAAGCTGAAACTATAAAGTAAAATCAAGTCTGAACCAAACTCAAGTAAAGCTAAGCTAAAGTCTAAGCCAAGCTAAAGGCTAACCTAAAGTCTAAGGTAACCAAAAGTCTGAGGTAACCAAAAGTCTGAGATAACCAAAAGTCTGAGGTAATCAAAAGTCTCAGGTAACCAAGAGTTTGAGGTAACCAAAAGTCTGAGGTAACCAAAAGTCTAAGGTTAGCAAAGGTCTAAGATAACCAAAGGACTCAGGTACCCAAAGGTCTAAGGTTACCAGAAGTCTAAGGTAACCAACAGTCCAAGGTAACCAAAAGTCCAAGATAATCAGAAGTCCCAGGCAGCTAAAAGACCAAGGTAACCAAACGTCCAAGGTAACCAAAAGAGCAAGGTAACTAACAGTCTCAGCTAAGCAAGTCTAAGGTTACCAAAAGTCTAAGCCAAGATAAAGTCTAAGCTAAATTAAAGCCTAAGGAGACCAAACGTATAAGGTAACCAAAAGACCAAGGTAAACAAAAGTCAAATGTACCCAAAGCACTATGGTAACCAAAATTCCAAGCAAAAAAACCTCCAAGGTAACCAAAAGCCTCAGATAAACATAACTCCAAGGTAACCAAAAGACCAATGTAAGGAAAAATCCAGTGTAACCAGAAGTCCAAGAGAACAAGAAGTCTAATGTAATCAAAAGTCTGAGGTAACCAAAAATCCAAGTTAACCAAAGGTCTAAGGTAACCGAATCCAAGGTAACCAATAGTCCAGGGTAACCAAATGTATAAGGTAACCAAAAGTCACAGCTAAGCTGAAAGTGTAAGGTAACCTAAACTCTAAACTAAACTCAAGTCTAAGCTAAGCTAAATTCTAAGCCAAGCTAAAGTCTAAGCTAAACTAAAGCCTAAGAAAATAAAAAGTCCAAGGTAACCAAAAGTCCAAGTTAACCAAAAGTCCTAGGTAATTAAAAGTGCAAGGTAACCAAAACTCTAAGGTAAGCAAAGGCCTAACGTAAGCAAAATTCCCAGGTAATCAAAAGTCCCAGGTAACCAAAAGTCCAAGGTAACCAAAAGACCGTGGCAAGCAAATGTCCAGGCTAACCAAAAGTCCAAGGTAACCAAAAGTCCAAGGTAACCATAAGTCTAAGGTTACCAAAGTCTAAGGTAAGCAAAAGTCTAAGCTAAGGTAAAGTCTCAGCTAAGCTGAAAGTATAAAGTAAAATCAAGTCTGAACCAAACTCAAGTAAAGCTAAGCTAAAGTCTAAGGCGAGCTAAAGGCTAAGCTAAAGTCTAAGGTAACCAAAGGTCTGAGGTAACCAAAAGTCTAAGGTTAGCAAAGGTCTAAGGTTGCCAAAAGTCTAAGGTAACCAACAGTCCAAGGTAACCAAAAGTCCAAGATAATCAGAAGTCCCAGGCAGCTAAAAGACCAAGGTAACAAAACCCCCAAGGTAACCAAAAGAGCAAGGTAACTAACAGTCTAAGCTAAGCAAGTCTAAGGTTACCAAAAGTCTAAGCCAAGCTAAAGTCTAAGCTAAACTAAAGCCTAAGATAAAAAAAAGAACAAGGTAACCAAATGTCCAAGGTAATTAAAAGTGCAAGGTACCCAAACCTCTAAGATAAGCAAAGGCCTAAGGTAACCAAAAGTCCCAGGTAACAAAATGTCCCATGTAACCAAAAGTCCCAGGTAACCAAAAGTCCAAGGTAACCAAAAGACCATGGCAAGCAAATGTCCAAGGTAAACAAAGACCAATGTAAGCAAAAGTCCAAAGTAACCAAAAGTCCAAGAGAACAAAAAGTCTAATGTAATCAAAAGTCTGAGGTAACCAAAGGTCTGAGGTAACCAAAAGTACAAGTTAACCAAAGGTCTAAGGTAACCAAAGTCCAAGGTAACCCAAAAGTCCAAGGTAACCAAAAGACCATGGCAAGGAAATGTCCAGGGTAACCAAAAGTCCAAGGTAACCAAAAGTCCCAGGTAACCAAAAGTCCAAGGTAAACAAAAGTCGAAGGTAACCAAAAGTCCAAGGCAAGCAAAAGCCCAAGGTAACCAAAAGACCATGGGAAGCCAATGTCCAGGGTTATCAAAAGTCCAAGGTAACCATAAGTCTAAGGTTACCAAAGTCTAAGGTAACCAAAAGTCTAAGCTAAGGTAAAGTCTCAGCTAGCTGAAAGTATAAAGTAAAATCAAGTCTGAACCAAACTCAAGTAAAGCTAAGCTAAAGTCTAACCCAAGCTAAAGGCTAAGCTAAAGTCTAAGGTAACCAAAAGTCTGAGGTAACCAAAATCTGAGGTAACCAAAAGTCTAAGATTAGCAAAGGTCTAAGGTAACCAAAGGACTGAGGTACCCAAAGGTCTAAGGTTAGCAAAGGTCTAAGTTAAACAAAGGTCTGAGCTACCCAAAGCTCTAAGGTTACCAAAGGTGTAATGTAAACAAAGGTCTGAGGTACTCAAAGGTCTAAGGTTAGCAAAGGTCTAGGGTTACCAAAAGTCTAATGTAACCAACACTCCAAGGTAACCAAAAGACCAAGATAATCAGAAGTCCCAGGCAGCTAAAAGACCAAGGTAACCAAACGCCCAAGGTAACCAAAAGAGGAAGGTAACTAACAGTCTAAGCTAAGCAAGTCTAAGGTTACCAAAAGTCTAAGCCAAGCTAAAGTCTAAGCTAAACTAAAGCCTAAGATAAAAAAAAAGTCCAAGGTACCAAATGTCCAAGGTAATTAAAAGTGCAAGGTACCCAAACCTCCAAGGTAAGCAAAGGCGTAAGGTAACCAAAAGTCCAAGGTAACCAAAAGTCCAAGGTAACCAAAACTCCCAGGTAACCAAAAGTCCAAGGCAAGCAAAAGTCCAAGGTAACCAAAAGTCCAAGGTAACCAAAAGACCATGGCAAGCAAATATCCAGGGTAACCAAAAGTCCAAGGTAATCAAAAGTCCAAGGTAACCATAAGTCTAAGGTTACCAAAGTCTAAGGTAACCAAAAGTCTAAGCTAAGGTAAAGTCTCAGCTAAGCTGAAAGTATAAAGTAAAA
>NW_026901834.1:0-61419 GCF_033783945.1 Neopsephotus bourkii | reverse complement strand
AGCCCAGAGAGACACCCGGAGAGGTTGGATTCAAATATACTTTTAGGTATGAATGTGAGCAGGAACTGCAATGATAGTGACACTACTGGAAAGCTGACTGTGTGCTGAGTATGCCCAGCAGCAGCTTTCACTCCTGGCTCTTTGGCTGTGGGAGCAGAGCTCAGACATTTGTGCTGCACACACTGTGCTACCCGACAGACCAGAGTGACTGCCGGAGTGGTTAGATTCAAATGGGGTTTCAGGTATGAAATCGAGGAGACACTGCAATGTAAGTGCTAATGCTGCAAAGCTGACTGTGTGCTGAAGAGTCCCAGCAGCAGCTTTTCCTCCTGGCTCTTCAGCTGCAGGAGCAGAGGTCAAACGTTCGTGCTTCAGTCACTCTCTTCCAGGCAGCCCAGAGAGACCACCGCAGAGGTTGGATTCAAATTGACTTTTAGGTATGAATGTGAGCAGGAACTGCAATGATAGTGACACTGCTGGAAAGCTGACTGTTTGCTGAGTATGCCAGGCAGCAGCTTTCACTCCTGGCTCTTTGGCTGTTGGAGCAGAGCTCAGACATTTGTGCTGCCCACACTGTGCTACCTGACAGACCAGAGTGACTGCCGGAGTGGTTAGATTCAAATGGGGTTTCAGGTATGAAATCGAGGAGACACTGCAGTGTAAGTTCCAATGCTGCAAAGCTGACTGTGTGCTGAGTATGCCCAGCAGCAGCTTTCACTCCTGGCTCTTTGGTTGTGGGAGCACAGGGCAAAGATTGGTGCTGCAGTCACAGTGCTGCCTCGCAGGCTAGAGTGACCACGGCAGTGGTTACATTCAAATGGGGTTTCAGGTATGAAATCGAGGAGACACTGCAATGTAAGTGCTAATGATGCAAAGCTGACTGTGTGCTGAAGAGTCCCAGCATCAGCTTTCCCTCCTGGCTCTTCGGCTGCAGGAGCAGAGGTCAAATAAATGTTGGTCCTTCGGTCACTGTGTTCCAGGCAGCCCAGAGAGACCCCTGGAGTGGTTGGATTCAAATGGACTTTTAGGTACGAATGTGAGCAGGAACTGCAATGATAGTGACACTGCTGTAAAGCTGACTGTGTGCTGAGTATGCCCAGCAGCAGTTTTCACTCCTGGCTCTTTGGCTATGGGAGCAGAGCTCAGACGTTTGTGCTGCCCACACTGTGCTACCTGACAGACCAGAGTGACTGCCGGAGTGGTTAGATTCAAATGGGGTTTCAGGTATGAAATCGAGGAGACACTGCAATGTACGTTCTAATGCTGCAAAGCTGACTGTGTGCTGAAGAGTCCCAGCAGCAGCTTTCCCTCCTGGCTCATCGGCTGCAGGAGCAGAGGTCAAACGTTCGTGCTTCAGTCACTCTGTTCCAGGCAGCCCAGAGAGACCACCGCAGAGGTTGGATTCAAATGGACTTTTAGGTATGAATGTGAGCAGGAACTGCAATGATAGTGACACTGCTGGGAAGCTGACTGTGTGCTGAGTATGCCCAGCAGCAGCTTTCACTCCTGGCTCTTTGGCTGTGGGAGCAGAGCTCAAACGTTTTTGCTGCCCACACTGTGCTGCCTGACAGACCAGAGTGACTGCCGGAGTGGTTAGATTCAAATGGGGTTTCAGGTATGAAATCCAGGAGACACTGCAATGTAAGTGCTAATGCTGCAAAGCTGACTGTGTGCTGAAGAGTCCCAGCAGCAGCTTTTCCTCCTGGCTCTTCGGCTGCAGGAGCAGAGGTCAAACGTTCGTGCTTCAGTCACTCTGCTCCAGGCAGCCCAGAGAGACCACCTGAGAGGCTGGCTTCAAACGGTGTTTTAGGTATGAAATCGACGAGAGACAGCAATGTCAGTGGCTCAGCTGCAAAGCTGAGTGTGTGAGGATTTCCAAGCGCCAGCTCCCCCTCCTGGCTCTTCGGCAGTGGAAGCAGATGTGAAACCTTTGTGCTTCACTGTGCTGCCTGGCAGCCCAGAGAGACCACCGGAGAGGGTGATTCAAATGGATATTTAGGTATGAAAGTGAGGAGCAACTGCAATGATGATGAGGACACCGTTGAAAATGTCAGTGTGTTGTGAAGTTTCCCAGCAGCAGCTTTAACTCCTGGCTCTTTGGCTGCAGGAGTAGAGCTCAGAAGTTTGTGCGTCACTCACTCTGCTGCTTGGCAGCTGAGAGCAATCTCCGGAGAGGTGCGATTCAAGTGGACTTTTAGGAATGAAAGTGAGGAGCAACTGCAATGATGGTGACACCACTGGAAAGCTGACTGTGTGTTGAGTATGCCCAGCAGCAGCCTTCACTCCTGGCTCTTTGGCTGTGGGAACACAGGGCAAACATTGGTGCTGCAGTCACAGTGCTGCCTAGCAGGCCAGAGTGACCACGGCAGTGGTTAGATTCAAATGGGGTTTCAGGTATGAAATCTAGGAGACACTGCAATGTAAGTGCTAATGATGCAAAGCTGACTGTGTGCTGAGTATGCCCTGCAGCAGCTTTCCCTCCTGGCTCTTCGGCTGCAGGAGCAGAGGTCAAATAAATGTTGGTCCTTCGGTCAGTGTTCCAGGCAGCCGAAAGGGACCCCCGGAGAGGTTGGATTCAAATACACTTTTAGGTATGAATGTGAGCAGGAACTGCAATGATAGTGACACTGCTGGAAAGCTGACTGTGTGCTGAGTATGCCCAGCAGTTTTCACTCCTGGCTCTTTGGCTGTGGGAGCAGAGCTCAGACATTTGTGCTGCCCACACTGTGCTACCTGACAGACCAGAGTGACTGCCGGAGTGGTTAGATTCAAATGGGGTTTCAGGTATGAAATCGAGGAGACACTGCAATGTAAGTTCTAATGCTGCAAAGCTGACTGTGTGCTGAAGAGTCGCACCAGCAGCTTTCCCTCCTGGCCTTCGGCTGCAGGAGCAGAGGTCAAATAAATGTTGGTAGTTCAGTCAGTCTGTTCCAGGCAGCCCAGAGAGACACCCGGAGAGGTTGGATTCAAATATACTTTTAGGTATGAATGTGAGCAGGAACTGCAATGATAGTGACACTACTGGAAAGCTGACTGTGTGCTGAGTATGCCAGGAAGCAGCTTTCACTCCTGGCTCTTTGGCTGTGGGAGCAGAGCTCAGACGTTTGTGCTGCCCACACTGTGCTACCTGACAGACCAGAGTGACTGCCGGAGTGGTTAGATTCAAATGGGGTTTCAGGTATGAAATGGAGGAGACACTGCAATGTAAGTTCTAATGCTGCAAAGCCTTGCATTCTTGGGGCCGTTCCCAGGTAGGAGTTGTACTCCAGCAGGCACAACCCCATCCAGTATGTCCACAAAAATGATAACTTCTTTCAGACTGACTATCATAATCCCAATCTGCATAACAACCTGTAGGTAAATATGATCTCTCTTTTGGTTGGGGACAAATATATTTCACATTCTCTATAATGCCTCCTCCAATTCAAGTTTCCAAAATTTGAATATAGGTCATCATCAATAGCGTCACAGGCATCAAAGGTTACCCATACAGGTTGGCTTAGATTAGTTATTATTTGGCTTGTTGCCATTAGTCTTTCTCCTGAGTTTGTTCTTATCTCTATCCAATATTGATAGGGGAGTTTTTTTTGGATTAAAACATACCGTTTTAGTTCCTTTTTTACAAAGTCCATATTGAGTTTGAATATATATATAATAGCCAGTTACCATTTCCTTGCATTCATACACGGTGTGATTGATCAGTGTTTGAGAGGTCACTTTTCCTCGTATATTTGTAGTAACACATTCACTACAGTTGTTGTTTCTAGTAGCCGTGGCAGTTTCCCATATGGGTCTTATCAGGACCAACACCAAAAGAGGTCCGGTCAGGATCAGAGTGCTCAGCGGTCACAGCCCCAGGGGTTGCAGCCCCCGGCAGACCTTCTCAGCTGCAACACCTTATTCCCTCCAGTTTTGCCCTCTCTGGTAGGTCAGAGGTATATTTTCCATCGGTTATTATGGCAATAACATTTGCCTCGAAACAACTGCTCCAATGAGGTAATAATTTTCCACTGAATGCAAAAGAACTGTAACTGATTTCTCAAAAATTATTCTTGGTCCTTCCTACAAGCAATAATATACTTTTAATAATTGAAGCTCTGGGCCCAGTTATACCTGTATTTCACTTATCATTTTACAAGAGTCAATATGAATTCCCTCAGTTACTCATTAAGTCCTCTTGAGGGTCAGCTTGGTGTCTCCAGGTTCAGTCAAGACCCTCCATTATTTTACTGGTATCCATTTAGCTCCAGAAAGTTTAACAATTCTACAGTTCATTGAACACATTTTTTCTCAGTTTTGGTTGCAATTAATAGTTCAGCCACATACTGTAGTAAAGTTCCTGTCGGGGTGGGTACTTCCCAGAATTCTAATTCTAGTGCCAATTGATTTCCAGAGGTGGTCAGTCCGTTTTTAAATCCCTGAGGTAACACCGTCCACGGGAGCTGTGTCCTTCTTCCTGTTTCAGGGTTTTCCCATTCAAAAGCAAATAAATTTTTATTTTCTTTGGCCAGGGGCAGACAGAAAAATGTATCCTTTAAGTCCAGAATGGTAAACCACTCCTGATTAGTTATTTAATTTAGTCAATAAGGTATATAGATTAGCTACTACTGAATGAATGTCCTCCACAATTTGATTGCTTTGAGATCTTGAAATAATTTGTAACTTTTCCCATCGGATTTCTTTAATGGCAAGATAGGAGTATTATATTCTAATTCACATTCAATTAATAATCCATTTTTTTATTTATTATTATCAGGGAGATCCTCCTGTTTGCTTTTCTGTTGAAGTAAAGATAAACTCAAAACTTCAATTAATTGATCATTTTTTACTGTTAAGTCCATTTGGCCTTCTTTAAATGTTGCTTCTCACCCTAATAAAGATTTTTTTTGAGGATTTGGTATGCATAAAAATTTATGCATTTCTATTTGTTTTCCCAATTTATACTCTAAAGGTTTCACAAATTCTTCTCCTCTGATTTAAGATCGAATAAGTTGCTCCTGTATCCACTTAAAAATTCCACTTGATTTTCCTCTAGTTCCTCTTTTTAACTTAACCAGTGGATCTGCTAGGGTAGATTCCCCAGGTCCCTGTCACTCTAGTTCTCATTCAGTCACGGGAGCCCATCCCATGGCACTCCCCCAGGGCAGTCTCACTTCCGACATCCAAACTCCTTACTGTATTTTCCATCGGTTATTATGGCAATAACATTTGCCTCGAAACAACTGTTCCGATGAGGTGATAATTTTACACCGAATGCAAAAGAACTGTAACTGATTTCTCAAAAATTATTCTTGGTCATCCCTACAAGCAATAATATACTTTTAACAATTGAAACTCTGGGCCCAGTTATACCTGTATTCCACTTATCATTTTACAAGAGTCAATATGAATTCCCTCAGTTACTCATTAAGTCATTTTGAGGGTCAGCTTGGTGTCTCCACGTCCAGTCACTACCCTCCATTCTTTTACCGGTCCTTTTACTCGTGACGCATGTGTCCACCCTTTTTCAGCAGTTCTTATCGCCATTTCAGAACACCAATTATCATGGATGCAGAGTTGACACCATCCAGTCATTCCCAGAAATGTCTGGATATCATTAACTGTGGATGGTCAAGGTGTTTGGCATCTTGCTTCCTTCTTAGCTGCTCCAAGTTCTGGTTGTCCTTCTGTTATTTTGCATCCTAAATAAGATACTCGAGTTTGAATTAGTTGAGCCTTCAGTTTAGATACCAGGTATCCATTTACCCCCAGAAAGTTTAGCAGTTCTACAGTCCATTGAACACATTCTCAGTTTTGGTAGGAATTAACAGGTCATCCACATACTGTAGTAAAGTTCCTGTCTGGGGGGGGTGTTTCCCAGAGCTCTAGTTCTGGTGCCAATTGATTTCCAAAAATGGTCAGTCTGTTTTTAAATCCCTGAGGTCCGTCCATGTGAGCGGTGTCCTTCCTGTTTCAGGGTTTTTCCATTTGAAAGCAAATAAATTTTGACTTTCTTTGGCCAGGGGCAAACAGAAAAATGTATCCTTTAAGTCCAGAATGGTAAACCACTCCTGATTACTATTCAATTCAGTCAATAAGGTATACAGATTACCTACTACTGAATGAATGTCCTCCACAATTTGATTGCTCTGAGATTTTGAACTAATCTGTAAATTTTCCCATCGGATTTCTTTAATGGCAAGATAAGAGTGTTATATTCCAATTCACATTCAATTAATAATCCATATTTTTTTAACTATTTCTTTGTTTCCCTTTTGATCCTCCAATTTTAAGGAATATTGTTTTGTTCTAATTGGGCAGGCCCCCCTTTTATTTCTACTTTAACAGGCAAAGGTTTTTTTTTGCCTTCCCTGGAACTTCAGATGCCCATACTCCCAGATATACCTGGATTAAGGATTTCTTCTATTTCAGGGAGGTCCTCCTGTTTGCTTTTCTGTTGAATTAAAGATAAACTCAAAACTTAAATTAATTGATCATTTTTGACTCCTAATTCCATTTTGCCTTCTTAAATGTTGCTTCTCACCCTAATAAAGATTTCTGGAGGATTTGGCATGTATAAAAATTTATGCATTCCTATTTGTTTTCCCAATTTATACTCTAAACGTTTCACAAATTCTTTTCCTCTGATTTAAGATCAAATAAGTTGCTCCTGTATCCACTTAAAATTCCACTTTGTTTCCTCTAGTTCCTCGTTTTAATTTAATCAGTGGATCTGCTAGGGTAGATTCCCCAGGTCCCTGTCAGTCTAGTTCTAATTCAGTCACCGGAGCCACCCCATGGCACTCCCCCCAGGGCAGTCTCACTTCCAACATCCAAACTCCTTACAGTATGCACACTGATCCCATCCCATAGGAGACTTCAGTTTCTCATCTCTGCCTGTCATTCCTCCTCTACCTCTGACTCGTCCTCTCACATTAGTCCTTCCACCAGTTTCTACTTGTCCCAAAGCAGCCACTGTAGCCGTGCATATAGCACGACTCAGGTCTTTCTTCTCTACATGTTTCCGATTCCGATACACTCTCCACACTTCTTTAACATTCTCAAGTCCTTCTGCTCCCAATATCACAGGCTGAAAAACATCTCTCCAGTTTAGCTTTCTGGTTTTCCTTTTCATTTTCCAAAGCCAAAATTAGGGATCTGGCAGGGCTATATTAATTTCACATTCTGTCTGCCACTCCGGGTGTTTTCTTAAAGTGAAAAATGTATCTGCATACATCACTTCATCCCATTTTCCCTGCCGCCTCAAAAACAACATTAATTGTAACAATGTATTATAATTCAGAGTTCCATTTTTAGGCCATTTCTCCTGATCCCCCAGAGTATACAACGGTCAGCACTGGTTACGGTATTTCACCAACTTTTTCTTATTTACTGAGCCCCCAGGAAACCCTCTCAGTTCTTTCCAGTGTGCCAAAATGCACCCTAAAGGACTCTTTTTCAAGATCTCTCCACTCTGCCGATTTCCCATCATTAATCTCGCATTCACACACATACACACACATACAAGATCCCACAGACACACTCCACACAGTTACAACACTTGAAACAGGACAACAATTAATACCGCAGTTATAACAGTCTGTCACCAATACCAAAATCACAAGACCAAAATCATAACTATAACAACCCACAACATAAGTCAAATACCAGTAAAAATCCCAAACTTTTTCTAAAAGATGCCCACTGTGTCTTGCAGGACCTAAACCACAAGAAGCGCCCTGCTTCTTGTGGGTGTGTACCAAACGGACGCTAGCACCCGGGTATTCCTTATTGCGGCACCGGGAGACATGGCAGAGACATGGCGATAGCTCCTCCAAGCGTGTCTCTGTATTGCCATGCAGGCCATCCTCATATTACATCATTTTACGGAAAGTTTCTGGCATGCATATAAAAATGTGGTGGTCTTTAAGGGTAGTTTACTTTTCCCAACAAGCTTAATTAACATTACAGACATAGCAATCATCCTGCCCTTTTACTTTTCAGTTAGTTTAACTGCTCCCATCCTGGACATCAGCTAGTCTGGGATACTCCCCAGTAGATGTTTCTACCAGCTTAATGGCTTTATTAACACCAAACATAGCAATTATCCTGTATTTTTATTTTACTCCTGGTGCAACTGGAGGGAGGGCAGGATGGGGGAGCCGATGGAGAAGGTTTGGGTGGTATTGGTGGGTGCCTTCCCGATCACCTCTCAAGTCCCGCCCTTGATAAGGTGGTGGTAAATTATCTAAAGGCTCCCATGATGATTTATTTGGTTTATTCACCTTCCCTTTCTTTTCTTTTAAGGGAAATAACGAAACCGTTATAGATGACCCTTTCCATATTGCAGCATAATCCCTCCCTGGGTTAGAGTTACGACTCCTACTCTGACCCGTTTCCCACCGGGTGTGTCTCCTCTCAATCACTATCACTTCAGCACTTCAGCAGCCAAGTCCCTCGTGGGAGAGTGGAAACGCGCTTACAGGAGGTCCACACTTGCTTCACAGATCCCAATGCCCTGGCCCGTATTTTCACAGGTCCAGGATACCCAGTCCGTGTCTCAGTCGTGCACAAACACAAATCACCAAGCACTCCTTCTCTGCACCGGCCAGTTCCCTCAGGGGAGATTGGAACCGCGGTTAGAGGAAAACATCACAGTCACACTCACTCACCGGCTGTCCCACCCAACCAAATGATACTCACAGTCTGTTGCTCTTATCCGGGTCTTCGTGCACAAGAATTACAGGTACCTTATACTGCAGTTTTTATGAGAGCTTGAATTCCTTGGTTATTGCCTCTTTGTTCATTGATCTCGTGGGACTACCCGGTACTACAATTCCTGAGCCACACATTGTGGGGCGCCTCCTTGTAAAAGCTATAGCCCCAAACAGCTACACAGAGATCACGTCGGGGTCACCAATTTTCTCATAAAAATTCCGTCTTGGCCATGATCTGATCTAATTAGTTTCTTTATTACCATTGATAAATATAGAGAGACAACAAGCAAGCAGCGCTAGGTGATTCGGGGAGTCTCCGCTCCACCCAAGACGCACACCGAGATTTCTGGGGTACAGTCTCTTATACTCCTCTGTCTTGGGTTTCAACCAATCCTTTTGTCTCCTTCATCCGAATATCGACGTGGTTCCTTTTCATTGTTCTCCTCCTGTTGCTGGGGTCTTATCTTTGGGTGAAGAAACTTCTTAAAAAGTTATCCTTGGCAATACATTAATGGGGGATGTCTGTCACAAGCTTAACCCCAATCTTAGCCCCCTAAATTCCATTTCTTATATAGTTACTTAGTCAATAAACAAGTTTCACCTCATCCTATAATAGAAGGTATCTATTGATTCATCATTATCATGGCTTGACTTTGCGAACGCAGATTTGGGAAGGGCTTTACCCACGCTTGCTACAAGCGCGCTGATGACTAAAAAGGCCAATGTGGGATAGGCAAATCCGGCTACAAAAGGCACAGCAGCTCTCCTTGGGTGGTACAGGTGGGGCGTGATTCTTTCTGTGTTGTCTTTTCTCCTTGAGACTAGTTCTTCGTGAGCTCTCAAAGGAGTCAGCGGCATTATGTATGGTGTGCCTCCAAGTCTCCCGATTGGAGGCCAAGGTGGACCACTGATGGTAGTCAGTATGGCCAAGGCTAAGGTATTGTTTCAGGGAGTCCTTATATCTCTTCTTTGGGGCACCTCTCTTGCGGCTACCGGTGGCAAGTTCACCGTAAAACACGATCTTGGGGAGGCGGTGATCCTTCATTCTAGAGATGTGCCCTGCCCAGCGCAGCTGCAGTTTTAGCAATATGGCCTCAATGCTGGTGACCCCTGCCTGTTCGAGGACAGTGACATTAGACACATAGTCAGTCCAATGGATGTTTAGAATTGTACGGAGGCAGCGCTGATGAAAGCGTTCCAGGAGTCGCAGGTGATGACGGTAGATGACCCATGATTCAGACCCATATAAAAGAGTAGACAATACAATGGCTCTATAGACACAGATCTTTGTACTTTTATTCAGGTGTTTATTACACCAGACTCTTTTATGGAGTTTTCCAAAGGCTCTATATGCCTTTGCTATTCTGTTGTCTATCTCTTTGTCGATCGTGGCATCCAAGGAAATGATGCTTCCCAGATAGCTGAACTGCTGAACTGTCTTAAGCTCTGACTCGCCGATGGTAATATGGGGATGGCGATGATCTTCTTGGGGTGCAGGTTGGTAGAGGACTACTGTCTTCTTCAAGCTGACTTCCAGCCCAAAAACCTCAGCCGCCTCCGCAAAGCAAGATGTTAAACGCTGCAGAGCTGCTTCTGTGTGGGCAACAAGGGCGGCATCATCAGCAAAGAGCAGTTCACGGACAAGATGGTTTAGGGTCTTAGTGTGGGCCTTCAGTCGCCTTAGACTGAATAGGCTACCATCGGTACGATATCGAATATAAATGCCGTCTTGTTCGTCGAGGTCTGCTGTAGCCCTTTGGAGCATCATGCTGAAGAAGATTGTGAATAAGGTCGGTGCGAGAACGCAACCTTGTTTCACACCATTGGTTATTGGGAAAGGCTCAGAGAGTGCATCGCCATACCTGACTTGGCCTTGCTGATCCTCATGTAACAGAATAATCATTTTGAGGAACTTGGGGGGACAACCTAATCGTTCCAAGATCAGCCACAGGCCTTTTCTGCTCACAGTGTCAAAAGGTTTGGTGAGGTCAACGTAAGTTACATATAACCCCTTATTCTGTTCTCTACACTTTTCTTGCAGTTGACTTGGGTTAGTTAATCTCTTGATTACCTAACCCCCTTAAGGCATTCGAGCAGTTAAACAAAGTAACCCTGTAATTAGCAAAGCATTTGAGACATTCAAGTCGTTCAACAAAGTACCCCTTAAAGTAACAAAGCATTTGATTAGGAAGGATTATTCCTTTGTTTCTTCTTCTCTTTCATCATTGTATTGACAGGAACATCTATCATAATCTGATCATTCTTATACATTCTACACATGATACAATGATTTCAAGGATTTTTTGATTCCTCCCAAAGTACAATGATGATAAGAACTCCTAAGTTGCTGACACGAATCATTCCTATATACCTCTCGAGGTCTCAAGAGTAGGACTACAGATATTATAGGTTATACTTCTGTTATATAGCCGCTGGGGTGCAGAGGGAACTCTTCTTAAACCCCCCCCCAATATCAACAGTTTACTTTTGTCTACTCCTCTCCCACCGTTAAAGCACTGTACTCTTTAACACTAACAACAGACATATACACACAAAGCACTTAGATACAAAACAAAGATGCTTGTCCGTCTCCGGACGCTCTCCTCATGGAGAACACGGAACTGCGGATCAGGACTCCACACTCGCTTTGTAGCTATGCTATGTCTCAGTCACACAGAAACACAAACACACATGGGATCCCACACACTCACACTATGGTTCCGCTTACCCTTCTCCTGCTTCTTATGGTAGCAGGTCCATCCTGGTTTCCAAAACTTGGAATGCAGCAAAAACCCGGACTCACCCGATCCACGCTCAGGATCGCTAGTGGCCGCTCTATCGGTCATCGAGTCCCCTGCTTGAAAGCCCTACCTACCAAGGGGAACTATGCTGTGCGCCAGACGTCTAAGTGCGCCTTACCAGCAGCCCTGAGCCACACGTACGCCTTACAGGCTCCCTAAATTACCTAAATTTCTGGCATACCATTTTTCTGCAGCTGGCACAGGTTATTGTCTGTCCCTGCAGTGAGAGGACGAGAAGCAGAGCTCCTCCAGGCAAGCGGCCTGGGGCGCCTAGGATGTCTGCCCCTCAGCTGATCCTGCAGCTGAAAAGAGGCCTCCTGGCTGGCTCGCCAAATTGATGCGCGAATTGACTCCACAACTTGTTAAAAGTTGTAAAGTAGGTATGCTTTTTATTCAGCGCTGAGACGTACGGAGATAATTCCTCAAAGTCATGTGTACCTCAGTGTTGTTTCCCTCTACATTCATAAGATTGCACCATACGCCTATACATATTCATGTCGTATCCCCGCATTGAATTACAATGCACTAGAAGGTCCTTTGCGCCTGCGCAGTACCCCCTCTGGTCATGGGCAGGGGTCTTCAAGATGAAGTAAATGAGTCTTCCTCCTGTGGGTAGGGGTCTTCAAGATGAAGTAAATGAGTCTTCCTCCTGTGGGTAGCGGTCTTCAAGATGAAGTAAATGAGTCTTCCTCTTCTTGAAATTTTCACCTTTTAGTCTTCACATATGGACTTAGGGTTTGGTCCCAGCCATAAACCATCTGCTTCTCCCCCTTAACAGTAGATTCAAGGGTTTACTTTTCCTTATCAATAAATGCTTATCAGTAGAATCAGGCATCTGCTTTTCCTTGTAAATAGAACCAAGTGTCTGCTTTTCCTTGTCAATAGTTAGTGCCTTTGTTCTGCTTAGTAGGCGTGATAGGTACAGACAATACCTTTGTTTAAGCAAGCGAATTCCTCTAACCCCCCTGTACAACCCCCCTGTACAACCCGCCTGTACATTGGTCAACCCTCTGCATCAGTGGCAGACCGTGGACTTGGGACCCCATATACAACTCATTTGATACAGTCGCTGTGATACTCATGTACTAGAAGTTGGTAAATATATGTATGTCCAGGTTTCCATTGACCTTTGGAGACCTTTATAGATATTGCTGGCCACTTCTTAAACATAGGCTGGCCACCTGTGTTGGAATGAGTGCGCATTTTGGTCAGTATAAAAGCCCAAGCCTCATGCGATGTGGGGGAGGCAGAACTTCTGTGGGGACGCCCGCTAAAATGGAGCCTGCCACCTCGTACTGTGATGATGCTTCTCGGAGCTGGTTTCCTGATAGTCTTCACAGGGTCCTTCTGCCACGTACTGTACATGGGACTGCGTAGTGGGAGTAATGATTGTCTGGATTTTGTGCTTCAAATATTGTAGTTGTGTGGAGTGTGTTTGTGGGATCTCACACATGTGTGCGTGTTTTTGTTGTAGGGTTCATGTAAAAGTTTTTAATGGGTAGCAGTTTAACATTTCGGGCAAGAAAGGGTTAATCCAAAACTGTGGTTGGGGGCAGGTATTTATGGTTGTTGCTGAAACAGGCAGGCAGCTGTAGCTGCTGCTGAGCAGGCTGGCGTTTGTAGCCGTGCAAAGCAGGGTGAGCGACTTTGAAAAAAAAAAGAAAAAGGATATTTGATAAGAGTTCAGTATCTATGTTCAAAAGAAGCTGCCCTCCTATTCAGCTCCTGGTGCTCCACCGGTGGAATGGCCAGGATGAACGACAGAGCAGAGGAGTGAAAAAACAAAACTAAGAACAAACAAAACCAAAAGAAACCAAACAAAAAAACCAACAAACAAACCTCTCCATCAATTGAAGTACTGTAGCGGTTTGTAGAGACACCATAAATAAAGCTTAAAGAGTGCCTGCAACAAGCTGGGTGCCTGGTAGGAGCCTTGCTTAATATGTTTAAAGTAACCGGGGGGCTCCGTAAATAAGAAAACGTTGGTAAAATATTTTAACCAGTGGTGGCTTTTGTATAATTTGGAAGATCAGGAAAAATGGCCTAAAAATGGAACTCTGAACTATAATACATTGTCACAATTAATGTTGTTTTGACGTGGCAAGGAAAATAGGATGAAGTAATGTATGCAGATATGGTTTTCACTTTAGGAAATCACGCGGAGTGACAGACTGAATGCAAAATGAATATAGCTCCTCTAGATCCCTTAATTTTGGCTTTGGAAAAGGACAGGGAAAAACTGAAAGTTAAGCTGGACAGATGTTGTTCAGCCTATGACATTAGGAAAAGATGTTTAAAGTTAAAAAACAGTAATCAGGAAGGTAGGTTGAAAAATCATGTATCACAGGTACCTCCGAGAGGAGCACCCTCTGCATCTGTCCTATCTGATATTGATAAGGAGGACCTCCCTGAAATAGAAGAAAACCTTAATCAGGTTCATCTGGGAGTATAGGCATCTGAAGTTCCAGGTAAGGCAAAAAATGCTTTGCCTGTTAAAGTGGAAATAAAACAAGGGGGCCTGCCCAGTTAGAATAAAACAATATCCCTTAAAATTAGAAGATCAAAGGGAATAAAAAAAAAATTGATAAATTTTAAAATATAGATTATTAATTGAATGCGAATTGGAATATAACACTCCTATTTGGCCAGTAAAGAAATATGATGGGAAAAGTTGCAGATTAGTTCAAAATCTCAGGGCAATCAACAAAATTGCAGAGGGTATTTGTCCAGTAGTAGCTAACTCACATGATTTATTGACTAAATTGAATAATAATCAGAAATGGTTTGCTGTCCTGGATTTAAAGGATACTTTCTTTTGCTTACCATTGGCCAAAAAAAAGCTAAAATTTGTTTGCTTTTGAATGGGAAAATCCTGACACCAGAAGAAAAACTCAATTAACTTGAATGGTATTACCACAGGGGTTTAAAAAGAGTCCAGCAATTTTTGGAAATCAGTTAGCACTGAGACAAGGGGGAGCACAAAATTACAAAATGGAATATATAAAACTTTAAAATCAGTTTTAAGTAATGTTAAGTTTGATGGCTTTGTAACAGTAGCAGTGGAAAATTACTGAGTTACATGAGTCACAGAAATAAAAGTAGAGTACAGCTAGAGAACATACTGAGAATTCTTGTACAAGATAAATTGTTATAGTTGACATAGTTTTGAGAAAAACAGTCTAGAAGAACAGGACACAGGGATAAGGAGTATCTGGGAACCCCAGGTGTCCAGGATGGGCTACAGTTAAACTAACTGATAAGTAGGAGGATAGGAGGATTATTATGTTTCTGATGCTAACGGACCAATTAAGCTGGTATAAGCATCTACTACACATGCTTCAAAGGCTGTCAGAAGTGATGAAGATTGTTGGAAGAAGTAAACGACCCTCAGAGACAACCACCACAATTCTGTACGCATGCGGGGAACTTTCTGGAAAATGATGTAATCCACATGTAGCCTCATGAATATGTATGTATGCGAGGGACTATATAAGGACGACTTATGTGGCAATCCGGCAACACACGTTAGGAGGAGCTATCCCCCATGTCTCCCGGTGCCGCAATAAAGAATACCTGCTTGTCAGCTTGAAAACTTTGTTGGCAATTTTCTTCCTGGAGTTTTCTCCAAATCCATTTGGCACCCCAGATGGGACCCTCTGCTTGGCTGCAGTACCCGCTGAGGACAGGGCTCCCTAGGGCCCTCAGGAATTTTTCCTGGAGGGACCCGTCGACCCATTTGGATCACTGCGGGAGCAGACAAGGGCCACCTTCATAAAAGGTATTCTTCTCTTTTGTATAATCTGTAAGGTGCAGGGGGCATCTTGCTTAAAGACTAAATTGGAAATTGGACTGGTTTGGTAAGTGTATGCAAGGTTTGGAAGCCTTCCGTAAATCAAGATAGGAAATTTCATAGGTAAAGGCATATACCCTGCTGCTAGCATCCTTTTGGTATACACCCACAAGAAGCAGGGGGCTTCTTGTGGTTTGGGTCCTGCAAGACGCAGGGGGTGTCTCGTGGAAATGGTTTTGGGTCCAGTGTGCTATCAACAGTCCATAAGGGATTTGATTCAGTGATGATGTCAGCATGGGTCCCTGAATAGTTTAGTCGAATCACCCTCCGATACAGTGGGCTGTCCAGTATGGTTCCCACAGTGGGACGCAGACAGGCTGGCCGGACACAAAGGTCTTGTCCTTCTTGGGACACTGACAGGCTGGTCAACTATAAAGGGTTCAAGGAAACCCCCCTATTAATGTTACAATATGGTCTGAGCCATAGGGGTTAGGAATGTGAGGTATATAGGAATGATTTGTGTCATCAACTTAGGAGTTCTTATCATCATTGTACTTTGGGAGGAATCGAAAATCCTTAAAATCATTGTATCATGTGTAGAATGTATAAGAATGATCAGATTATGATAGATGTTCCTGTCAATACAATGATGAAAGAGAAGAAAAAGCAAAGGAATAATCCTTCCTAATCAAACGCTTTGTTACTTTAAGGGGTACTTTGTTGAACTACCTGAATGTCTCAAACGCTTTGCTAATTACAGGGGTACTTTATTTAACTGCTTGAATGCCTTAAGGGGGTTAGGTAATCAAGAGATAGCTTCTGTTACAGGATGAGGTGAAACTTGTGTATTGAATAAGTAACTATATGAGAAATGGAATTTAGGGGGCTAAAATGGCGGTTAAGCTTGTGACAGACATCCCCTGTTAATGTCTTGCCAAGGAATTCAATAACTTTTTAAGAAGTTTCTTCACCCAAAGATAAGACCCCAACAACAGGAGGAGAACAATGAAAAGGAACCACGTCAATATTTGGGTGAAGCAGACAACAGGATTGGTTGAAACCCAAGACCGAGGAGTATAAGAGACTAGAAATTTCTAGACCCCAGAAATCTCGGTGTACGTCTTGGGTGGAGCGTAGACTCCCCAGTGCACGCAGCGCTGCTTGCTTATTGCCTCTCAATATTAATCAATTGTAATAAAAAAATAATTAAATCAAAAGGAATTTTTATAACAACGAATATTGAAGAGGCTAGCAAATTCACCCTGGGACAACAGATTACTGTACTAGTGTCCCATGTGGTATCAGCAGTCCTGGAACAGAAAGGATCCCACTCATTATCTCCTTCACGCTTCTTAAAATACCAGGCCACCCTTGTGGAACAAGATGGCATAGAAATTGTGGTCGCTAATGTTGTGAATCCAGCATCCTTTTTGCAGGAATGATTGACAGAACCACTAACACACGACTGCTTGGCCACTATCGAGACTGTATATTCGAGCTGACCAGACCTGAAAGAAAAGCCTCTGGGAGATGCTGATTCTTGGTTTACTGATGGTAGTAGCTTCATGAATAATGGCGAACAAAAGGCAGGATATGCCATTACCAGTATTTCACAGGTAATAGAAGCTAAACCTTTACCTGCGAACACCTCTGCCCAGAAGGCAGAAACAATAGCGTTAATGAGAATCCTGAAATTGGCTAAAGATAAAAGGATAAATATTTGGACTGATTCTAAATACGCATTTGGTGTGGTCCATGCACATGGTGCTGTCTGGAAAGAATGTGGACTTTTGAACTCAGAAGAGAAACAGATTAAACATGCTACAGAAATTCTACAATTACTGGAAGCTGTTCAGCTACCTGAAGGAGTAGCTATTATGTACTGGAAAGGACATCAACAAGATGACTTTTATCAGGAAATTTGAAATACTTTGGCCAATTTTGAAGCCAAACATGCATCTGACCATGAATACCCCAAGCAGAATGAGATAGAGGAAGAGAAAAACGAATTATTGCAAAACATCACTTGGGGGCAACTGAAAAGTAACAGCGTAAATATATGTGGCTGTGATTTTGTGTATAAAACCACTTGTACTTACTAGCCAGTTGCTAATAAGAAACTACACCTTATACTGTATGGATTTGTCACTTGTAAAAGAGATGTTAGAGTATGCAAATTTGCAGCAGCAGCTAAAAAATGCTAAGGCAAAAGCTAGAAAAATTCTAATACAGTGGTAGTGCTATAAAGCAGGTAATGAAACAAATTAAGAGGGTGGGAGAACTCCACTGGTAAGAAATTTCTTTGGCTAGTCCCTCACTGCCATCAGCATCTTCAACATGCTGCTGCACCCTGTAATAGTTACTCTGCTAATGTAAATCTGTGTGTGCTTTGCTGTAGCAGTGACTCATTACTGAATGAAACACATGAAACTCTGCATTGACAACAAGGTGCAAGGACTGAGGTTGACCAAATGCCTGCTACCACAGTCAAGGGCAATACTGGGTTGGCCTCTGTGTTTGCCACCAAAAAGAACCTTTAGCTCTTTTGTTGGCTGCAACCCAGCAGGCGCTGAGCAGTGGGGACACATGCCATGCCAGACCTTGATGTGAAGGATGGCCTCCCCTGTTATCTGAGAGCCATGCAGGAGAAAAAGGGCAGGCCCAACAGCCTGTAGTTGGCATATGTTGGAGATATGATCTAGCCCAAATCCCCTGCTCAAGTAGTGTCATCCAAAAGATATATAAAACAAAAAGGGGGAGATGTGGAGACAGTGTTCTCACAGGAGAATGGATATTTGGTACATTAACTCTGAATAATCCTGAAAGATACAGAAAGGCCATGAGAGGCCCGAGGGAGCTTAAGCAAGCAAGATAAGAAGAAGCTGGAATTCACCAAGTGATGAGAACCGTGGACTGTTGGCAAGCTTTCAAGGTCAAGTTCTCACACCTGTGCTTAACCAATTATATGTTAGTCGCTAAGGGTCTTCAAGACATGTATCCAATCACATTATGCCAAATCACTGTAAGTGTATGTAAGCAATAGTATATAAGGAATTAAGGCTTTGCAATAAACAGCTTTGGTCTGATCATATTGATCTCTGACTGAGTCCATATATTTTCTGCGGCATCTTCCATCTGTGGACATGAACTCTCTATGTGGGAAAATTATTTCTGCTTGCTTTGGAAGTTAATGTATCTTCTGGCTTTGCACATGTAATGAAGAATCAAGATGACTACTTGCTTCTGATCCCAGGGAGGGAATGAAAAGTCACGCTCCTGCAGTTTGTAACTAATCAAAGTCCACTGAACAGGGACCAAAACTCAATGTAAATAAACCTCTGATGCCTGTAACTGATGCCTCCACCTTTCTTTCAGTGGCTTATGACTAAATAGCCTGGTATTGTTTCTTGTATCGAGTATTTGGCTTTCTGTCAGCTGCATGTGTCTGTCTTCAGTCTTGTATTTTTTTGTGCCAGATATGCTATGGGTGGTAGAGATGCCCTTTAGCAGGTGAAGTCTCTCACTTCTCCATCCTTTGTCATCTGTCCACATGGTTTAACTGTCTGCCAGCCTCAAGACATTAAACACAGAGGGCAAGGCACAAATAAAAACTGACAAATGCCATTTTGGCAGAGAACAAATTCAAGGATATCGAAGTGTGTGTCCATTAACTAGTAG
The DNA here is from genome assembly GCF_033783945.1 of Neopsephotus bourkii. Taxonomy (NCBI): domain Eukaryota; kingdom Metazoa; phylum Chordata; class Aves; order Psittaciformes; family Psittacidae; genus Neopsephotus; species Neopsephotus bourkii. The sequence continues at coordinate 42,454 of NW_026901834.1, read as the reverse complement.
TGCTTCAGAGTTTCACAGCAAGGTAGAATGCCTGATTATGTGGTGTTGTCCCTGGGAATGTGAGTTCAGAGTCAAGTAAACTCACTGGCTTCTCTTACCGCTGCTCACATCTCAGATGTTTTTTATATCATGGATTGTTTACCTTTGGATCCTTTCAAGGACATGTGAGGCCATTACCCACTTGTGTTTCCTGTACTGCACAACTTGAGAGTAGGTTTTGTGCCAATATGAATGCATGTTCTGATCTCCATGGGAAAGGAGACATACCAGTTTGATAGCTTAAAGAGTCCACATTTCATTTGGGGCTTGGCTGGAGTGCACAAAATTCTGCCTGGGGATAGATGAGGAGTCAGTTGAGAGCTTATGGGTCAGGATTAAAGGGAGAGTGAGGACAGGGGTCATTACAGTGGGGGTCTGTTACAGGCCACCTGACCAGGAAGACAGAGAAGATTAGACTTTCTATAGACAGATGGGTGTGGCCTTGCATTTACAAGCATTTGTATTCATGGTGGGCTTCAACCACCCTGATATCTGTTGGGGGGACAACACAACAGGGCACAAGTAATCCAGGAGGTTCCTGGAATGCGTTGATGAAAGCTTCCTTCTCCAAGCAATAGAGGAACCAACAAGGAGGGGGGGCAATGCTGGACCTTGCTCCTCACCAAGAGGAAGGGGCTCATAGGGAATGTGAAGCTGGAGGGTAGTCTTGGCTACAGTGACCATGAAACGGAGGAGTTTGAGATCCTTAGGGTGGTGAGGAGGGTGCACAGCAAGCTCACTACCCTGGAGTTCAGGAGAGCAGACTTCGGCCTCTTGAGGGATCTGCTTGGAGAAGTGCTATGGGAGAAAGCCATGGAGGGAAGAGGAGCCCAAGAAGGTTGGATAATATTCAAGGATCACCTTCTTCAAGCTCAGGAGTGATGCATCCCAACAAAGATGCAGTCAGACAGGAGTGGCAGGAGGCCTGTGTTTTCTCTTCCCTTGTTATTTCCCTTATTATTGGTGGGAGCAGTAGTGGTTTTGTGTTATACCTTAGTTACCGGACTGTTTTTATCTCAGCCTGTGTGAATTACATTCTTTCAATTCTCCTCCCCATCCTTCTGGGAGCAGGAAGAGGAACAGGGGGAGTGAGCGAGCGGCTGCGTGGTTCCGGGTTGCCGGCTGGGTTTGAACCACAACAGCCTTGTAAATCTAAATCCATCCTTGTGTAATAAAAGCATACTGTGGCTAAGGGTGGTGCCCTTTGTTTTTGTTCCAGTTGATTTGTATGATCAACCAAAAGGTAGGGGTGCCTGTTCCTCTGCTGTTCTGTCTGCTGTGGCAGCAGCGGAGGACATAAGAATCTATGTGCTGCCTTGAAATGGCATTTCGTAGGCTTGGTTTTTGTCTCACTGTATAAAGTCAGTGCTTTAAGTTAAAGATGCATGGGAAAGGCACTTATATTTAATGAATTTGGAACACTTGTTTGGTGTTTTGTTTTGTTGTTTGTTGCCCCTCAACTGTTGCTGAAAGGCAGGTCAAAAAAATGAAGTAGACTTGGTGGAAGAGCCTGGCAAACCATTCTGCTTTCAGTATTGTATACAAGAGAAGGATGGATTTTGCATTTCAGGCTCTGATCCTCAGGTACTTGATTCCTTGCCATAGTCTTTACTTTTGTTAAATTGATTAATGAAGTTCCTTAGTCAATGATGTGGGGCAGTTTCTTGATTAACTTGACCATAAGCAGTTTGAAAAGGGCATAGTCACATAGTAACTGTATGGGAGCCATTTGCTAAAATGACTTCTCTCCACTTCTGCAAGCCAAAAGAAAAATAAACATACAGCTAATAACCTCGTGGGATGTGAAAAGTAGGGTTAGATTGTAAAGATTCATAGCTATGACAACAGTAGTACTTAACCATGCCTTGATCCTCAAGTGATAACACTGTTGAAAGCTGTACATCTCAGTTGCTTTAGAAAAAGTGTGTGTGTGTGTGGGGGGGGATTTCTTTGTCATATCATCCAGCCTGTTTCCTTGTCAGAACAAGGTTGTCCTGCAGAGAGCATGATATTCTCCATTTCTCACAGATGAAGTGTGGTCCTTGGACTTCTGGCAGATGCCCAAAGCAATTGTGGCTTGGTAAATCCTGGATGTTATTTGGCAAGCTAATGGCTGACATGCATATGTTTTACTAGCAGGAAGAAGCAAATTATGTGCAAAGCTTAAAATCAAGGGACAAATATGCACAGTTCACTGTTTGGCTGGGAGGGTTACTGCATCCAGGAAAAGTTTTTGTGACTGGTTTTCAGTTTCTGTGTAATGTGTAGCTGGAGAAGTTCTTATTCCTGCTTGAGATAAAGGAAGAAAAAACCCACAACTGTATAGTTCAGCTATCAGGACTTTGTCAAGACTCTTAGAGTCCAGGCTGCTTTGGAGTTATTTGTAAATGTCCTTTAGAGCAGCAAAGGTACCAGTTTGCTTGGAAGTAGGCTAATTTCTGTCTGTTTGGTTGTTTTCTTCAGATTTGTCATTGTATGCTGGTTTTGGCTGCACTTCTTTAAAAGCAGTGTTCTGGGTTCAGCTGTAGCAGTCATTGTTCTCCTTAGTGGCTGGTGCAATGCTATGTTTTTGACATTAGTCTGAGAACAATGCTGATAACACTGATGTTTTTAGTTGTTGCTAAGTAATGATTACTCTGATCAAGGACTTTTAGTCTCATACTCTGCCAGAGAGGAGGGGCACGGGAAGCCAGGAGGAAGTAGAGACAGGACACATGACCCAAACTAGCCAAAGGGGTATTCCATACCACAGGACATCATGCCCAGTATATAAACTGGGGGCAGTTACCCTGAAGGCCCAGACCGCTGCTTGTATCGGGCTGGGCATTGGTCGGCGGGTGGCGAGCAATTGTATTCTCTCACTTTGTGATTTCCCTTATCATTATTATTATGGTGGTGGTAGTGGTGGTTTTGTATTATACCTTAGTTACTGGACTGTTCTTATCTCAACTGGGATTTACATTCTTTGGATTCCCCTCTCCATAACTCTGGGAAAGAGGGGAGGAAGAAAGGGGGATTGAATGAGCGGCTGCATTGTTCTGAGTTAACGTCTGGGCTTAAACCACGACAAGCAGTCAGATATTTTATGCTTTTGCTGTAGTGTCATGTTATTCAAATTTTCTACATTCTTAGGTGGGTGCCTGTCTTGTTTCTTAACGTTTTTCCCTTTTTGGCTTTAGAAGTGTCTAACAACTGATTGGTTTAATTTGGCTTCTGTTTGCTGGATTTACAGGGAAGATTTCTTGGCAATCAGTTGTGCAGGCCACCATTTGTGGAAGATGATATAGAAATTGTAATCACTAACGCTGTGACTCCAGCATCATTTTTGCAAGAACAGGAGACAGGACCACTAACACACGACTGCTTGACCACCATAGAGACTGTATATTTGACCTGTCCAGACTTGAAAGAAAAACCTCTGGAAGATGCTGATTCTTGGTTTACTGATGGTAGTAGCTTCATGAATAATGGTGAACAAAAGGCAGGATATGCCATTACCAGTCATCATTTTCATGGCTTGACGTCGCGAACGAAGATTTGGGAAGGGCTTTACCCACGCTTGCTACAAGCGCGCTGATGACTAAAAAGGCCAATGTGGGATAGGCAAATCCAGCTACAAAAAGCACAGCAGAAGGTCTCCTTGGGTGAAACAGGTGGGGCGCGATTCTTCCTGTGTTGTCTTTTCTCCTCGAGACTAGTTCTTCGTGAACTCTCAAAGGAGTCAGCGGCATTATGTATGGTGTGCCTCCAAGTCTCCCGATTGGAGGCCAAGGTGGACCACTGATGGTAGTCAATATGGCCAAGGCTAAGGTATTGTTTCAGGGAGTCCTTATATCTCTTCTTTGGGGCACCTCTCTTGCGGCTACCGGTGGCAAGTTCACCGTAAAACACGATCTTGGGGAGGCGGTGATCCTTCATTCTAGAGACGTGCCCTGCCCAGCGCAGCTGCAATTTCAGCAATGTGGCCTCGATGCTGGTGACCCCTGCCTGTTCGAGGACAGTGACATTAGACACATAGTCAGTCCAATGGATGTTTAGAATTGTATGGAGGCAGCGCTGATGAAAGCGTTCCAGGAGTCGCAGGTGATGACGGTAGATGACCCATGATTCAGACCCATATAAAAGAGTAGACAATACAATGGCTCTGTAGACACTGACCTTTGTACTTTTCTTCAGGTGTTTATTACACCAGACTCTTTTATGGAGTTTTCCAAAGGCTCTATATGCCTTTGCTATTCTGTTGTCTATCTCTTTGTCGATCGTGGCATCCGAGGAAATGATGCTTCCCAGATAGCTGAACTGCTGAACTGTCTTAAGCTCTGACTCGCCGATGGTAATATGGGGATGGTGATAATCTTCTTGCGGTGCAGGTTGGTAGAGGACTACTGTCTTCTTCAAGCTGACTTCCAGCCCAAAAACCTCAGCCGCCTCCGCAAAGCAAGATGTTAAACGCTGCAGAGCTGCTTCTGTGTGGGCAACAAGGGCGGCATCATCAGCAAAGAGCAGTTCACGGACAAGATGGTTTAGGGTCTTAGTGTGGGGCTTCAGTCGCCTTAGATTGAATAGGCTGCCATCGGTACGGTATCAAATATAAATGCCGTCTTGTTCGTCGAGGACTGCTGTAGCCCTTTGGAGCATCATGCTGAAGAAGACTGTGAATAAGGTCGGTGCGAGAACGCAACCTTGTTTCACACCATTGGTTATTGGGAAAGGCTCAGAGAGTGCATCACCATACCTGACTTGGCCTTGCTGATCCTCATGTAACAGAATAATCATTTTGAGGAACTTGGGGGGACAACCTAATCGTTCTAAGATCAGCCACAAGCCTTTCCTGCTCACAGTGTCAAAAGCTTTGGTGAGGTCAACGAAAGTTACGTATAACCCCTTATTCTGTTCTCTACACTTTTCTTGCAATTGTCTGAGAACAAATACCATGTCTGTGGTACTTCTATTAGCCCTAAAACCGCACTGACTTTCAGGTAGAAGTTCTTCTGCGATAGCAGGTACTAGTCTGTTCAATAGTATTCTTGCAAGAATTTTACCAGCAATGGAGAGCAGAGTTATACCACGGTAGTTTGAGCAGTCTGACTTGACACCTTTTTTCTTATACAGAGTGACGATGACTGCGTCACGGAAGTCTGATGGTATTTTGCCTTGTTCCCAACAGCACACAACTAGCTCATGAAATTTAGCGTGAAGTGCTTGGCCTCCATGCTTCCATATTTCAGGTGGGACTCTGTCAACCCCAGCTGCCTTGCCAGTTTTCACCTGCTGTATGGCCTTAAGAGTCTCTCCCATGGTAGGGGCTAAATCCAATTCGTTTTTCACCGGATGTTGCAGAATGTGCTGGATTCCTTTGCCTTGGACTACACGATTAGCACTAAAGAGGGTTTGAAAATGTTCAGACCAACGATTCAGGATGGAGATTTTATCTGTAAGAAGCGTTTGGCCATCTGCACCAAGTAAGGGGCTTTGCACCTGGAATGTGGGTCCATACACTGCCTTCAGAGCCTCATAGAATCCTCTGTGGTCACCCAAATCTGCACATAGTTGAGTCTTTTCTGCTAGGTTGAGCCACCACTTGTTCTGGATGTCTCTAAGTTTCTGTTGGAGTTTGCTACATGCAAGACGAAAGGCTGCTTTTCTTACATGGCAGAGTGGCTGAGCAAGGTGTGCTTGATGAGCAGATCTCTTTTTTGTCAGCAATTCCTGGACCTCCTGGTTGCTATCGTCAAACCAGACTTTGTTTTTCTTTGAGGAGAACCCAATGGATTCTACGGAGGACTGCAGGATGCTGTTTTTGATATGTTGCCAAAGCGCTTCAGGAGAAGAATCTATAAGTTGGTCTTCAAGCCTAGTTTGAAGGTTAGCCTGAAAGCTGTCCCTCACTGCAGCTATTTGAAGATTATCAACATTAAGCCTCCTCCTTGGAATGCCGCGCCTCTTAGGTTTGGGCTTGAAGTGGAAATTAAGTTTGCGACGCACAAGGTGGTGGTCTGTTTGGCATTCTGCACTAGGCATCACTCTGGTCTGGCAGACATCACGAATATTTCTCTGGCGTACTAAAACATAATCAATAAGGTGCCAATGTTTAGATCGAGGATGCATCCAGGTTGTCTTCCTGCTGTCTTTCTGCTGGAAGATAGTGTTGGTGATGGTAAGCTGTTGTTCTGCACAGAACTCTAGTAAGAGATGACCGTTATCATTGCAGCTGCCAACACCGTGCTTGCCTAGTACTCCTTTCCAGGCTTCAAAGTTCTTTCCTACTTGGGCGTTGAAATCACCAAGGATTATGATCTTATCTTCTATAGGAACTTTCTGAGTGAGGTGAGGCAGGTCGGAGTAGAATTTTTCTTTTTCTGCAGGGTCAGCTTGCAGAGTTGGAGCATATATGCTGAAAAGAACAACGTGTTGCTTATTGTGTAGTGGAAGACGTAAGGAGATAATACGGTCGGAATGACCTATCGGCAAATTTTCAAGTTTAGAGGCTATGGAGTTTTTAATCATGAAGCCGACTCCAGAAAGATGACTTTCAGTTTTGCGTTTGCCTGACCAGTAGAGTGTAGAGCCAGCACCATGTTCTTTGAGGCTACCTTCCTCATGAAGGCGAACTTCACTGAGAGCAGCGATATCGATGTTAAGACGTGACAATTCATGGGCAATTAGCGCAGAACGGCGCTCAGGACGCCCACTGTTCACTGTATCAAGCATGGTTCTGATGTTCCAACATGCGAGTGTCAATCTGGACACACCTTTGGAGGCAGGTGTATGCCTTTGTCTCTTTGTTTTTAATTGACCGCAATAGAAGATGCCCGTTGGCCGCGGCTAGCCAACCAGGTGGAGGGGGAGATGAGCTTTGGTTAGGCCACCTTTTCTAGGCCTCTCTCCATATGGAGCAAGCAGTGGTGTCCTTGAAAAAGGCTGCTTGGTCATTCAGGATGCTGCCGAACAAGACTGTCATCTCCTGGGTCAGACTTGAGCGACCAATGTCCTGAACCGCCTGCATGCAGGGTTGGGTCTGCGACTTCCAGTGCACCTTATCACCTGCCGTTTTGTCCCTCGCCTGTCGCTACAGGGATTTGCAAGTGCAGGTAAACCCTTCGGGCCTGTGCAGTGGATTTATTTTAGGTGAGGCACAGCGTGCGCAGAACTGGCCTCACCCTTTACACCTGAAGTTTATCTGCCAGGGCCTAGCGAGCTTGGACGGTGACAGCAAAGTCCTCAGGTCGTAGGTTTAATTAGAGTATCCTTCTCTTAGATGGATGGCTTTACAGGGCTACACGAGCTCCATCTGCCCGGGTTTGAAGTTGGAGTTGTCCTTCTCCTAGGATGGTTGCCTGAAGGCTAGTGAGCCCATCCTGCCCATGGACACACTTTGTCTGACCCTTCATTTGAGAGCTGACTGGCATGGGAGACCCTACCGGAAGCATAAGCCACCACCAGCATAACACCCAACTTCACAAGGGCACGCAAGCTCTTTCCCCACGACAAGGGGGTGTCCGTGAAAGAGTGCCATTACCAGTATTTCACAGGTAATAAAAGCTAAACCTTTACCTGGGAACACCTCTGCCCAGAAGGCAGAAATAACAGCATTAATGAGAATCCTGAAATTGGCTAAAGATAAAAGGATAAATATTTGGACTGATTCTAAATACGCATTTGGTGTGGTCCATGCACATGGTGCTATCTGGAAAGAATGTGGACTTTTGAAACACAAGGGAAACAGATTAAACATGCTACAGAAATTCTACAATTACTGGAAGCTGTTCAGCTACCTGAAGAAGTAGCTATTATGTACTGTAAAGGACATCAACAAGGTGACTCTGATCAGGAAATTGGAAATAATTTGGCCGATTTTGAAGCCAGACGAGCAGCTGAACGATTTCAAATTATGTCCTTAATGCCTGATGGCAAACTAACAATTGAAAAATCTAAACCTAGGTATTCAAAAGAGGATAGAAAATTGATTGAGGATCTAAAAGGACAGGAAAATAAAGAGGGTTGGGTTCAGATACCTGATGGGCAAATTGTAATCCCCTATAACCAGCTCTGGAAGTTAGTTCAGGAAGAACATAATAAAACTCATTGGGGTAGCAACTCTTTGCATAAATATTTAGACAAACAAATTGTAGGAAGGAATCTATACACCACAGTTCAATTAGTGACAAAACAATGTCAGCTATGTCTTAAGAATAATCCTAAAACTGAACATAGAAATCAAATTGGGACAACTGGTAGAGGAAGTTATCAGGGACAGCAGTGGCAAATAGATTTTTCTGAATTACCAATAAAAGGGGGTTATCGACATTTATTGGTGTTAAGAGATACTTTTTCGGGCTGGCCAGAAGCATTCCCTTGTAGGATAAATAATGCAAAAGAAGTGATAAAAACATTATTTAACTAGTTAGTACCTCGTTTTGGGGTACCAGAGGCAATTTCTTCCGACAGAGGCTCGCAGTTTAGTGCAAAAATGTCACAAGAAATTAGCAAAAAATTAGACATTGATTGGCAACTACATGTTCCATACAGGCCTCAGGCCAGTGGGCAAGTAGAAAAGATGAACCATCTGATTAAACAACAGATTAGTAAAATATGTCAGGAAATGAATTTATATTGGTACCAAGGTTTACCACTGGCTCTATTAAGAATTTGAACTAAACCTCGGTCAAAAGAAGAGGTTAGCCCATTTGAGATTTTGTATGGAAGACCATATCAGTCCCAGTTTAAAGGAGAAAGTCTTCAGGAAGTGGGAGAAGACTATCTCCAATAGTTTCTGATCAATCTGGGAAAACTATTGGAGGAGATAAATAAGAGAATAGTAGGGAAAAGAGCAAGAGGTTTGGATTATCTGATTCACCCTTTCAGATCTGGAGACTGGGTTTATGTTAAGAATTTTTCAGGAGATCCTCTACAGGAGAAGTGGAGCGGACTGTACCAGATATTATTGACCACCTTTACAGCAGTGAAGATAAAGGAACAACCTGCTTGGATACATTATTCAAGAATAAAGAAAGCACCAGAGCCAGAGAAGACAGGGTGGATCGAACCTTCAGTACCCTTGCGTATGAAATTGTGTCGGTCATAATTTGGACTCATATGATAACTGGCGCACAAGCTTGGGACCAGAACTTATACCTGAAATTAGTGCAGAATGTTACTAATGTTTTAATCATAGTGACTGTTGGGTGTGTGCACAGTTGCCTAAATCACAGAATCACAGAATCCCAAGGGTTGGAAGGGACCTCAAAAGATCATCTAGTCCAACCCCCCTGCAAGAGCAGGGTAACCTAGAGTACATCACACAGGAACTTGTCCAGGCGGGCCTTGAATATCTCCAACGTAGGAGACTCCACAACCCCCCTGGGCAACCTGTTCCAGTGCTCTGTCACTCACAGTAAAGAAGTTTTTCCTGATGTTCACATGGAACCTCCTATGCTCCAGTTTACACCCATTGCCCCTTGTCCTATCACTGGACATCACTGAAAAAACCTAGCTCCATCATCCTGACACTCACCCTTTACATATTTGTAAACATTGATGAGGTCACCCCTCAGTCTCCTCTTCTCCAAGCTAAAGAGACCCAGCTCCCTCAGCCTCTCCTCATAAGGGAGATGTTCCACTCCCTTAATAATCTTTGTGGCTCTGCGCTGGACTCCTTCAAGCAATTCCCTGTCCTTCTTGAACTGAGGGGCCCAGAACTGGACACAGTATTCCAGATGTGGCCTCGCCAAGGCAGAGTAGAGGGGTAGGAGAACCTCTCTTGACCTACTAACCACACCCTTTCTAATACACCCTAGGATGGCATTGGCTTTTTTGGCCACAAAGGCACATTGCTGGCTCATGGTCATCCTCCTACACACCAGGACCCCCAGGTCCCTTTCCCCTTCACTACTTTCCAGCAGGTCAACCCCAACCTGTACTGGTACATGGGGTTGTTTTTCCCCAGATGCAAGACTCTACACTTCCCCTTGTTGAATTTCATCAAATTTCTCCCTGCCCAACTCTCCAGCCTATCCAGGTCTCGCTGAATGGCAGCAAAGCCTTCTGGTGTGTCAGCCACTCCTCCCAGTTTAGTATCATCAGCAAACTTGCTGAGGGTACACTCAGTTCCCTCATCCAAGTCGTTGATGAAAATATTAAACAGCACTGGTCCCAGCACCGAGCCCTGAGGTACTCCACTAGTCGCAGACCTCCAGCTAGATTCTGCCCCATTGACCACAACTCCCTGCCTTCTTCCTTTCAACCAGTTCTTGATCCACCTCACTACCTGATCATCAAGCCCACACTTCCTTAGCTTATCTATGAGGATGCTGTGGAAGACAGTATCAAATGCCTTACTGAAATCAAGGAAAACCACATCTACTGCTCTACCATCATCCATCCACCTAGTTACTTCCTCATAGAAGGCTATAAGGTTGGTCAAACATGACTTCCCCTTGGTAAAACCATGTTGGCTGCTCTTAATGACCCCCTCATCCTTAATATATCTAGAGATGGTGTCAAGAATAAGTTGTTCCATCACCTTTCCAGGGATAGAGGTAAGTCTGACTGGTCTATAATTACCTGGGTCCTCCTTCTTCCACTTCTTATAGACTGGCGTGACACTTGCCATCCTCCGATCCTCAGGAACCTCTCCCGTTTCCCACAACTTATCAAAGATGATGGAGAGTGGCCTAGCAATGACCTCCGCCAGCTCCCTCAGCACCCGTGGGTGTATTCCATCTGCACCCATCGATTTATAGATGTCCAGATTGCTTAACTGACCCCTAACCCAGTCCTCATCTACCAAAGCAAACTCCTCCTTTATCCTGACTCCTTCTGGGGCTACAGGAATCTTGGGCCCCCAGGGAGAGTCTGCAGGAGTAAAGACAGAGGCAAAGAAGGCATTCAGCACCTCTGCATTCTTTAAATCCTCTGTCTCCAGGGCACACACCTCGTTCAACAGTGGGCCTATATCACCTCTTGCGTTAGTTTTATTCGCTATGTATTTGAAAAAGCCCTTTCTATTGTCCTTAACGCGACTTGCAAGATTAAGTTCCAAGGAGGCCTTAGCTGTCCTAATTGCCTCCCTACATCCTCTAACAACTGTCCTATATTCCTCCCATGTGGCCATCCCCTCCTTCCATAATCCATAGATTCTCTTTTTCCACATGAGTTTGCCCAGCAATTCCTTGTTTAACCATGCTGGTCTCCTGGCTCCCTTACTTGATTTCCTACCCATTGGGACACTCTGATCCTGAGCTTGGAAGAAGTGGTCCTTAAATGATGACCCTTTACCACCTAATACCCTTTCCCATGAAACTTCCCTTAGCAATTGATTGAAGAGGCCAAAGTTGGCCCTTTTGAAATCCAGAATTGTGGCCTTGCTAGGTATTCTATTCCTCCCACACAGGATCCTAAACTCCACCATCTCATGGTCACTGCAGCCAAGGCTGCCATTGACCATCACCACTTCAACCAGACCCTCCTTGTTGGTGAGTACTAGATCCAACAGCACTCCTCTCCTAGTTGGTTTGTCCACCATTTGCATTAAGAAATTATCATCAGTGCACTGGAGGAACCTCCTAGACCGTGAATGATTGGCTGTGTGAGTCTTCCAGCAAATATCAGGGTAGTTAAAATCCCCCATGAGGACCAAGGCATGTAGTCGTGAGGCTGCTTTCAGTTGCCTGTAGAAAGCCTCATCAACTCCTTCGTCCTGATCAGGAGGTCTATAATAGACCCCCACAACTGTATCACCCATACCAGCCAGTCCCTTAATTCGTACCCCCAGACTTTCCACTTGCTCCTCATCTGCCCCTGGACAGAACTCAATACATTCTAGTCGCTTGCAAGCGTGAGCTTCTGGCTTCCTGTCCTGCCCCAGATGATGCAAGAGTCTTAGCATATGCAGACAGTGCTTGCGTATTTCATTATAGGGTGGTAGTGGTTTTTTTTTAAATTACCCCCAGTGTGCCAGGTTCCTTACCAAGCAAGGGATTAAGTTGCTGCTTAAAACTTTACATCTGAAACTATAAAGCCAATCCCTTAACTGTATGAAATTTCTTGCCCTAAGAGCAGTTACTGTTTTGGTTACAGTAATGCTGGGCAACTGGAGGAGAAAAGTGAAGAAATGACAAAGCAATTCAAGGGCTAATGATGGATTAAAGTGGGGTACAAGCAGATGAAAGCACTACAAGAAATATGTCCTGTTACTGCTTCTGAGAATATTTTAATTTGGAAACTTGTTATAGGAAAAAGATGTTGATGTTTGAAGAAGAAGGGCAGAAATGTGAGGGAAAAAAAACACCAGAACAAAACCCCAAACAACTTTAAAAATAGATTTGATACAAATTGGTACAAATCATGGTTTGAAATGGCTTTCTGTTCAGTTCACAAATGTGTGTGTGCATATCCATAAGCGTACTGGCAAAAATCAAATGATCCAAAATTGGTGTAAACCCAACTGAGTTTTCTTGGAGGTTTTTGTATTGGCTTAACGGACTCTGTCCATCTCAGCTTTGGTAAGCCAGGCTGAATGCATAGGCTATTCAGTTGCTTCTGAATTTATTCTGCATGTGAATCTCTAATGGTGATTGTTGTATAGGATTGTGTTTTTATGATGCATCATTTTGAAAACAGATGAGGTGATCTAGTTGCTTGGAAACCATGTAGACAAACCAGTTGACTATGACTTCACAATGTCATGAACTTTAGAGTTCAGTAAAATCATGGTTTTGTTAATAATAATGAATGTATAGGCACCAACACTGTGTTGAATTAGATTAAATTAATAGTAATAGTATCCTTTCTTTCAGATGCTACTGTTTATTGCAGTTAATTTTTTTAAAAGGGGAATTATTTATATGTGAAATGCTGTTATGGACTATTTATTCAGGTTCCCGGGATGGTTCGATGGGTCTCTGGGAAGTCACAGAGGATGTGTTATCCAAAAGCGATGTCAGACATAATCTCTCTCAAGTTTCTGTCTATGCCCACATAACACACAGGGCTCTGAAGGATATCTCAAAGGAGAACACCAATCCTGACAACTGCAAAGTCCGAACATTGGCTTTCAACAATAAGAACAACGTCAGTAAGATAAGCAAGACAGTTGAGAAATCCTAAAACTGTCTGTATATATTAGAAAAAGAAAAAAAGCAATTAAATCAAATATACCAGAGAAGCAACCTATTTTTTTCCCTGATCCTCTTTCTCATGAGATGTTTGTCTTTATCTTCTATGTCTGCTTCTGCCCCAAGTGTTTGAAGTTCAGTAGAAAGAAAAATAATAATAATAATAATCCTGTTGTGAGAAGGAACAGGTTACCTGTGGGTTTGAATTTAGACTTGTACCATAAGAAGGGGAGACCGGAAATGTTTACAAGAAGCAGATGAAGCATCAAAATACTTCTTGCAGCTTGAATCCCACTCTTGAGTGCTCTTGCTGCTTTCCTTCACCTTTTGTGAAGACCAGCTAACATTCAGTCAATTGCTGTTTTGATGTCTGAATTTTTACCGGATTGCTCAGCAAGTGAGGTGACTGACACACAGGGTAGGCACCAGTGCTTACTTTGGTGTTATTTTGTTGGTGTTTGGCAAACAGTAAATATTAACCTCCCCCATGTTGATCTCTTGTTATTACTAGAGATTCATTGTACTGGGGCAAGTAGGAGTAGAAATTCTTTCCCCACTGTCCTGGGTTCAGCAGTAGCAGTCATTTTTTCTCCTTCTTGGTAGCTGGTGCAGTGCTGTGTTTTGACTTTCGGGCTGGGAACAAAGCTGATAAAATGATGTTTTGGTTTGGCCAAGGACTTTGTGAGCCTCATGCTCTGCCAGAGAGGAGGGGAGGCCGGGAGGAAGCAGAGACAGGACACCTGACCCAAACTGACCAAAGAGTTATTCCATACCACAGCACGTCATGCCCAGGAGGGAACTGGGAGTTAGCCGGAAGGGCTAGGTGGACTGCAGGGTTGGAGGAGGTATCGGTCGGTGCTTGGTCAGGCTGGGGGGGCGAGTTATCGGTCGCCTGGTGCTGAAGTGTTGTATTCCCTTCCCTTGTTATTTCCTTTATCATTACTATTATTGGTGGTAGCAGTAGTGATTTGTGTTATACCTTAGTTACTAAACTGTTCTTATCTCAACCCGTGGGAGTTGCATTTCTTTTTGATTCTCTTCTCCGTTCCCCCAGGAGTAGGGGGAGGGCAAGAAGGGGGGGAGTGGGTAACAAGCTGTCTGGCATTGGTTAAGCCATGACACCCACTACTTCTCTTTGTGCACTCAAAGAATAGAGGAGGTCTGAAGCAAAGGTGGGTGTGCTATCAGAAGCATGGTGCTCCTCCTGCAGGCAACTGTAGTTGTTAATCTGCTGTGATGGAGCCAGTGCAGGTTTTTCAGTAGAGTAGTACCTGGAAATAGATGTTTACTTCAGGGTCAGAATCAGTGTGGGAGCTGCTGCAGAGAATTGCAAAGCCCAGCTTCTACTGTCTAATAATTTATTATTTCATTGTCGAATAAGATCTGTATTTTAGAAAGTTATTTTTGGTTACTTACTGTTTCATTAATTCTTATTCTAGCTGGCACATTTGTGTTATACTGTGTTCTATCAAGATCAATATAAAATGAAAAGTTATCTGAAGCATGTACAGGATTACAGATGAGTTCAATCTGGAGTATGCAGCATGCCTAGTAGAGAGTGTGATTTTGTAAGGACATAAGAACATCTATAATAAACTAACGTACTTTTTTTTTTTTTTTTTCTTAAATAGGAGCTGGGAGCTGTGTCCCTAGATGGGTATTTTCATCTTTGGAAAGCTGAGCACACACTATCAAAGGTGCTTTTCTGTTTGTTGGTGTTAAATTTCAAAAATTGCCTATCACTTAAGGCTGTTCACTGTTCATCTCCTCTAAATGCTTGAAGAAAGAGCAGCAGCACTTGTAAAACACTGAAAAGCTTCATGTGAAATGAAATGTCATAAAAATTAGAACTTGGGGAGAAAAACTTCCCACTCACCTTATTTTGGAGGGTGGGAGGTGTTCTTAACTTTCTGCCAGTTCTGGGTGAGCTGAAGTGAACAGTTCCATAGAGTATAATGGATATCAGTGTTCATAAAGGATGCTGCACTTAAATAAGTGTAGTTGCAGATCAAACCCAGACATACCTTTGCTAGTATATGAGGTAAGCTTTTTCAGCTGAGAGCTGCTGAAGAAACAACAGCAGCTTAAAAAGTTGTAAAATAGCTTACCAAAATTCCCATTGTTCTTTGCATACTACTTGGCTTCAGGCTTTATCCATCTCAGTTAGGTTCATAGAATCATAGAATAGTTAGGGTTGGAAAGGACCTTAAGATCATCTAGTTCCAACCCCCCTGCCATGGGCAGGGACACCTCCCACTAAACCATATCACCTAAGGCTCTGTCCAACCCGGACTTTAACACCGCCATGGATGGAGCATTCACAACTTCCCTGGGCAACTCATTCCAGTGCCTCACCACCCTCACAGTAAAGAACTTCTTCCTTATATCCAATCTAAACTCCCCTTTTTAAGTTTTAACCTGTTAACACTTGTCTTATCACTGCAGTCCCTAATAAAGAGTCCCTCTCCAGCATCCTTATAGGCCCCCTTCAGATACTGGAAGGCTGCTATGAGGTCTCCACGCAGCCTTCTCTTCTCCAGGATGAACAGCTCCAACTTTATCAGCCTATCTTCATATGGGAAGGTGCATCAGTCCCCTGATCATCCTCATGGCCCTCCTCTGGACTTCTTCCAACAGTTCCATGTCTTTTTTTATGTTGAGGACTCAAGAACTACACAGTACTCCAAGTGAGGTCTCACAAGAGTAGAGGGGCAGGATCACCTCCTTCAACCTGCTGGTCACGTTCCTTTTGATGCAGCTCAGGATATGGTTGGCTTTCTGGGCTGCGAGCGCACAGTGAAGCCGGCTCATGTTCATTTTCTCACTGTCCAACACCCCCAAGTCCTTCTGCGCAGGGCTGCTTTGAATCTCTTCTCTGCCCAACCTGTAGATGTGCCTGGGATTGCTCTGACCCAGGTGTAGGACCTTGTACTTGGCATGGTTAAACTTCATAAGGTTGGCATCAGCCCACCTCACAAGTGTGTCAAGGTCCCTCTGGATGGCATTCCTTCACTCCAGCATATCAACCAAACCACACAACTTGGTACCACTGGCAAACTTCCCTTACAATGCTGACAACTACCGTCACAAAAGGCAAATCTTAACCAAATCTGTTCATCACACAGCTGACACCCCAATAACACCCAAGGTTCACATGAGTAACAAACATTACAAGTAATTTTCCTAGACCCTGTAGTCATTAGCTCTGTTCTTCGTCATCATGGGATTCTGTAGCTGACGGTGTCGTGGCAGCTTGAGTCCAGTTGCTGGGGACCCGCAATGCACCTGTTGGGGTAGAAACACACATATATCCTCGCCCGTTAAATATGACAACAGCAGGACCCTGCCACAGTGCTGTCTTCAGATCACGGTAATTGACTTGTAGTTCAGACTGTATCAATGCCCTATTCACACACATATTATGAATTACTACCGGTGGCTCATCAAACTCTCCAAATATGCATAAATGATTTACAACAAAAAGTGCCCTATTCAGATGTTCTTTGGGGTCACTAATAGTGACAAATTTTTGCAAATAGCTCTTTAGGATATGGTTAGTGCTCTCCACTCTTGCCTGACCTGTTGGTGAATTTGGGACCCCTCGTATATGTTGTACATTCCACATTAGGAGGAATTTCCGAGTTGATTCACTGACATAAGCATGTCCATTATCTGTCTTTACATGCTCAGGAACACCCATTACCGCAAAACATCTTGTTATGTGTTTACAGACATGCAATGCCTTTTCCTCAGGTTGTGCTGTAGGCCATACAAACTTAGAATACGCATCTACCGTAACATGTACATAACGCAAACACCCGAACTCAGAAACATGACTGACATCCATTTGCCACAGCTTCAAAGCCCTCAAACCCCGAGGGTTGACCCCAAGTCCAAGTCCTGGTCCATGATTGCTGCACTGAGGACAGCTTCGAACAATTCCGGTGGCTTCAGTCCATGTTAGTCGATACTGTCGCCATAGGCCTTGTTCATTTTGATGGAACTGACCATGTGCCATTCATGCAGCATCAAATTGACTGATGATAGGACGAACATGGCTTATGAGTTTATCAGCTTTTGCGTTGCCTTCAGCTAACCCATCTTGACTTTTGTGGCTCTGAATATGAATGATGCAATATTCTGCTGAATGCTGGCGGATAGCTTGTTGAAGTTGTTGAAAAAGAGTCATAAGATGCTCATTCCGTATTTCTCTAATAAATGCATCTTCGATTCGTTGTACTACGCCCACCACATATAACGAATCAGTGACCACATTAAGCGGAACATGTAACCAATACGATATTGCCCAAACAACCGCAGTTAACTCTAGAGTTTGTAACGAATCTCCCAACCTTGCAAAAAGTTTGTGATGTTTCCATTGATTGCCCTGGCACCATGTGACCACTGCACTAGCCGATTTTTTCCCTGCATCTGTATTCGCAAGTCCTCCCTGAATGGGTCTCATAGATAACTTTGTTCGTGTTATCCATGCGTTGGAATATAGCAATGAGGCTTCTTTTCCGTTAAGTAAGTGCACTGAGACTTTCCCTTCATATTACAGAAAGGCCATCTTCTTCTCTGCCACCATCTGCTGTAGCTGATTTATGACCTCCCTCCAGGTGACCCCCAGGTCCTTAGCGGGCTTATTCTCCCCTATGGTAGCGTACCACAAAGAGTCCCCAATTTCCCTCCATTCAGCAATGCTGAACATTAGCTGTGGGTCCTTAAGATGTCCTTTCTCCTTCGCCCATAGCTCTCTGAGCCTTTTCGTGCTCACACTAGCCTCTCACTTAGCAAGTAATTGTTCTAAAAGTGTGAGTGCTGCCTCTCAATCCATGGTGGATTTTAGAGTGCGGTCTTACCTGTGCAGGTGTGGGTGCGCAGGCCACATCAGCTGTCACTCCTAGCCGAACTTCACCGCTTTTGCCAGTAGCTGAGCTGCGCCGCGCCGCTTTTGCCAGTAGACGCTTCCTGCACTGCCGGCTCCTCCACTTCCCCCGTCTGTGCCTTTGCTGCAATGGCCGGACACAGTTTGGAGAAGCCCGAGTCCAACCTCAAGTCCCTGTTCGGGTGCCAAATGTTGGAGGAGCAGCCCGAATCAAGAAGACAATCTCAATATGATTTACGCTTCTTGTTTGATTTATTACACAAGCTCACCTAATTTATAGCATCGGTGATAGTTCACGTGACAGTAGTACATTTTTCATTGGCTACATACACATGTCCACGCGCCTGTCTATGCATTGCTATTGGATAAGCTAAATTTTACACACATCTCTGCAACAGCAGGGTGCATGCCTTGCGATAAGCGGTACATTCCTTGTGGGCAGCAAGCTCCTGCTTCAGTGTTCTGTTTTCATTTTTTCAACTTCAGGCCTCCTTGGCTCAGCTGAGTCAGAGAGAGTTCAAGGCTGTCTCACTCGACTCCAATCCTGGGTTGTGCAGGCCTTCATGTGAGTCAGAATTTATGTTACCCAGCCCTTCATAATTCATATGCCCACGTTCTGCTAACCACTGTTCCACAACTGATGAAGGAAAGACAACAGATCACTATTTCTTTTGAATCAGTCATGTCAACACAAAGGCTGCTTGTTTGATTTGGGTTTTTTTTTGTTTTTTTTTGTTTGTCTTTTTCTTTGGGTCAGGTTGTTGCTTTTCTCATAAAGTTCTGTTGTTGTGATGAACTTATTTTTTAGTTGCCTTTTGTTTTTTTTGCACTGCAATTTCCTTGAACATTGCTTACAGAATTGTTCTATTAATGTTTTTTCTTAGAATGTGTTGATTTGTCTATCCTCTGTTTCCAGTTACTTTCCATGACGTTGACATACTGCAGGGAGAACATGTGTTTGGCTTATGGTCAGGAGTGGTCAGTGTATGCAGTAGGATCCCAGGCACATGTATCCTTTCTGGATCCCAGGCAGCCTTCTCACAACATTAAATCTGTCTGTCCCAAAGAACGAGGCAGTGGTAAGAAACCTGCTGAAGTGTGCTTCAAATGGTTTGCTTGCAGAAGTAACTATTAAGACTGTAGTAATATAAGCTTTTAATAAATAGGAAGGGGTTTTCATGTGATAGAGTAAATAATTAACTGTGTATATAGGTTTTGCTTTTATGACAGTATTCCTTGAGCAACCAATAAACCAAACTTAAAAGCAACTCTGAAATCTAATGATAGGCAACATTAGTGCTTTTATGATCAATTAAATTGTATGCCATCCAAATATTACTGGACTTTTAAAAGTGTGCGTTTTACTTCTACTTGTTTTTTACTGCCTTTTATTCTATTTTACTTCATCTGAAAACAAATCCAGTCTTTGTACCACTATTAATACTGTCTATTGTATTTTTCTCTGGGAACAGGGAAAAAGCATGTTTTCTGCTCTGTGCTATCATACTGAGAGTCTGTGCTATGAGTGAATGCTTGCTTTGTAATTTTAAAGCCATGAATGAGCCTCTTAATTTTCAATGTGAATTTATTTGTTTTAAATATACAAAAGCTCATTATTAAAAAAAAAAAGTTCATAGATTTAAATGCTCTTTTCCTTTTCTGATGTGGATGCAATATGTCCAATTGAACCGTACACCATGGCCAAGTGTGAGGGTTTGCAGGGTGTGTGGACCCATAAGCTTCTTCCCATACCCTTTATTTTCAAGCATGATAAGGCACTGTACTGTGATGCCCATTTTAAACCATATTAATCCCAGACTTAGTAAATTGCAGTCCTTTTTTAGTTTGGCTCTAGACATCCATCCCTTCATTGGGCAAGTTATCAAAAGAGAATGCCTGTAGGCAAAGATTAGGAAAGTTTTATTTGTGTGGTTACTGGAGTTTGAACAGTGCTGTCTAGATAAATGTCAGGGTCTGCTTCTTTCAGATACAGTAGAAGTTTCCATAATATGAGGAGAGGTGCTTCACCAGCTCACATTTGTCACTTGAACATCTTACCAGCAAGATCCCTTGTCCTGACCTGTCAATGAGGGCTCTGTGGAGGTCCTTACACTGTTACCCTTCATAGAATCATAGGGAAGAAATACGGAGATGAAGTGTGGTGCCCAGTGGTGGCTGGTGGCTGAAAGCTGCTGCCTTGAGTTTGTGATCATCCATGCTGGGGGGGATGATCTATGTGTAGGTAGTATTGATGGGGCATCTCCAGTTCATGTCTGGATAAAGCCTTCGTTCAGTGCTCTTCTCTGTTCTGCATTGTAGGTGGATTTTTATTTTTTTTTGCATGGTGGTGGAGGCACTTAAGTAATATTAATTCCCAAGATACTGAGTGTTTCAACTTTCAGTTGATCTCACTGGTATATGGGGTGGTGCAGCACCTCTAGAAAGTAGGCTGTTAATTGATTTGTGGACTAAAATCTGGGTTAACTTTTAAGTGCTTTGAAGCATTACCTGAATGTGCTTTCCACTACCAAATGCACCTGCTGAGATCATTAATATACAAAAGCAGGTTAGAGAAAGGTTGTCACTTAGTAAGACTGAAACTGGGGCTGATTTTTACCTGGTGTAACCATGTAACCCTGTCTGGTCTATATGACAAGGTAGCTAATGCTTTCTAGTGCATTTTGTAAGTGTTGCTTTTCTTAGCAGCTATATAGGGGAGTGCAGGCCATGGACTCTAGTTCTTGATCTGCGAGAGCAACTGCTTTCTGTTTGGCTGGCATGCAATGCAATGTTGTGTGCCCTTGACTCCATATCCTGAAGGCAGCAATGTTAACTTAGTGGACAAAATTTGTGCAGCACGGACTCTGTGTCTACTCTTTGTGTAGGACATGCTACTATACCTTCATGTCCTTCTGGGATATGTAGAGCCTCCTTGCCTCTCAGAAGTAAAGCTTGATTTGCTGACCCAAGTAGTCCAGGTCCACAGCTAGCAGAGTGCTGAGAATGTAGGACAGATTACTCTGATCAGTTCTAGTGACAAGAGCTGGCACATGGATGTAGCTGGCATAAGTTGTTCTTTTCCCCTCCTGTTTGAATGCTTCTTTACGCTGTAATTCAGTGGTATTTTAAAGAGGGCTTAAAAAGCCCTAGGGTTTATAACCTGGTGTCATGTTATGCAGGAAGGAAAAGCATAGATGTGGTGGGGTTTAATCTGTGTAGAAGAGTTGTTTGGGGTAGAGTGATTACACAGAACAAACCTTTTGCATAATAGAGATGACAGGATATATTGCAAATTTCAAACTCCTACATGCAGAATCTCCCTAAGACTATTTTCAGTGAATCCTCATTTAGCTGAGGCTTCAGATTTAGATTTTGTGAGAACAAAATGTACTCCTTTTACTCAATCTAGCGGCACAACTGAATTGTCCTAGAATGTTTTGTTTCAACTGGAAACTTGTAGCTTCTGATGTGCTGTTGTAACATGGTAGTGTTTGGTTGTAGTATTCTTAGTCTGTTTTTATTGCTGAGTAAAGTGCAAAAAGTTTGGATGATTTGGCCTAGGTGAGTAACTCCAGAGAGGATGCCTTGAACACTGGAGCGTGGGGAAACACAGCGTCCAGGAGCCTCAGTTCTGAGTGGCAAGAGCCACAGAGACAAGAGCCTCAACTCTTCAACAGGACTTGCCCAGGAGCCAGCAGCTCAGCTGATATGAGCAGCTGACTCACAGGGGGCAGTGCCAGGAGGGATGGCACCAGCCCTGAGCAGTTAAAATACACCCTAGGGAGCATGAGAGACCAGGAGCATGGTGTACAGGGCATGGCACGGCAGTGAGGGCAAGGCACGGCAGTTTGAGTGGGCAGGTGAGCGTTATGGTGAGCACTTGCTTAGGGCCAGGGCCCAGTCTGGGAGCTGTGCTCTGGCTTCCCTGGCGATGGCCAGCACCAGCACCCACACAGAACTGATGAAATAGGAGGCTGCAGCACAGAACTCGGAGTGTAGAAAGTGCCTTGACTTGTCTCTTGAGGCAAGGGTGCATAATGGACAGGGCTGAACTCAGTGCACACTGTTGGAGGACCTCCTGGATTTCCATCCAATTCTCCACTACCAACCGGAAATTAAGCCCGAATCTCATTATCATGTCCTAGCCTTGTCTGTCTTTTTAGCTTCAACCAACTGCCCACTTGTCACCAAAGCAATGTGGTATAGGCGTGCTCTGCTCCACTGGTGACAGAGGCAGCAGAAAGGCCTTCATCCCAGCAGAGAACAGAGGCATCAGTAATAAGCAGAGAGTTTGGTGCTTGACAAAAGGCTAGAAGGAGCACCCCGGAGTACTGCATTTTAACTGAGTATTAGGTAAGACCATCACCCTGGAATGTACATGCTTCACAGCTGGACCTGAAGGGAATCAGACCTATTCTCCTCACCAGGTCCATGTGCAGTTTCAGTGACTTTGAATGTAGAAGGCAGAAGGGGATTTGGGGAAGACCAAACATCTATAGCAAGCAGGACAACATGAGCTAACAGCAAGTAATCTTGTATAAAATACCTCTTTGGTCAGTTTGGGTCAGGTGTCCTGTCTCTGCTTCCTCCTGGCTTCCCCTCCTCCCTGGCAGTTCAAAAGTCTTGGTGGGGTCAGGCAAGCCCAAGGCTGAAGCCTTCATTAAAAATACCTTAAGCTGCTTAAATGCTGCTCTTCTTGAATCATCCCATTGTAAAACATTCCTTCCTGCACTTTTCAATAATTCATACAGAGGTTTTACTAACAGTCCATAATTAGAAATCCAAGGCAACACCATCCAACCATTCCCAGAAAGGCATGCAGTTCATGTGGAGTTTTAGGTTCAGGGAGTTTGCAGATAGCCACTTTTCTTTCCTGGCTCAGGCTCCTGTGTCCTTGATAAATTTCAAGTCCAAGATACAAAAAGTTTCTTTAACTTTCTGTGCCTTCTCCTTTGAAACTTGGTAGCTGCTCAGCCCGAGGAAATGCAATAAACTTATTGTTGTTTTAACACATTCCTCTTGAGTTTCGGTGGCAATCAATATGTCATCAGCGTACTGTAACAATGCCCCTTCCGGGCTGGCCTTTTTCCACTTGGTTAGTTATTTTGCTAATTGTTTTCCAAAGATAGTGGGGCTATTTTAAAACCTTTGTGGGAGGATTGACCAAGTTAACTTTGTTTTATGGCCAGTTTCCAGGCTTTCCCACTCAAAGGCAAATAATTCCTGACTTTCCTGACTTAAAGGAATACAAAAGAAAGCATATTTTAGATGAACTACTGTAAACCACCTCAATTTCTCATGTAATGTTGTTAATAGAGTATATGAGTTTGCCACCATGGGGTGTATATCTTCTACTATATTGTTAATGGCTCTCAAGTCTTGTACCAATCTATAATCTTTCCCATTAACTTTCTTAACTGGCAATATCAGGGTATTAAATTTTGATTCCCATTCAACTAATAACCCAAATGCACAAAACTGATATATTAAAGGTTCCAATCCCCTCCTTGATTTGATCTTAGTAGGGTATTGTTTCAATCTGGGGTCTGGCCCCTTGTCTCAGTTGTATTGTTACCAGTTTCACTGCTTTTGATTATGCAGGTATTCCAATTGCCCATACAGCAGGTATCACAGCGTCCTCTACATAACCTGTAAGATTAGATATTACGAAATCTATAAAATAGATTGCAGCTGCTTCTAATTTTGATGAAGTTCCTTTAATAGATATTTCCCTTTGTCGTGGTTTAAACAAAGTCAGACATAAATCACACACTCGTTCTCTCAATAACAAAGATTTGTTAAGATAACAACAGTCCAGTAACTAAGGTATAACACAAAACCACTACTGCTACCACCAATAATAATAATGATAAGGGAAATAACAAGGGAAGAGAATGCAACCACTCACCACCTTCCAACCAATGCCCAGCCCGACCAGAGCAGCAGTCTAGCCCTTCCGGGTAACTGCTACCAGTTTATATACTGGGCATGACGTGCTGTAGTATGGAGTACCTCTTTGGCTAGTTTGGGTCAGGTGTCCTGTTTCTGCTTCCTCCCGGCTTCCCCTCCTCCCTGGCAGAGCCTGAGACTCAGGAAGTCCTTGGTCAGAGTAAACATTACTGAGCAACAACTAGAAACATCAGTGTTATCAGCGTTGTTCCCATTTTGAAAGTCAAAAACACAGCACTGCACCAGCTACAAAGAAAGAGAAAAATGACTGCTACTGCTGAACCCAGGACACCCAAATGTAGCACTGTACTCTCCTAGCATCCCTTTTTTGTAAGGCCTGGCGTTTTAAGGCACGGTTTTCTTAGCCTATATGGAAATTGGTCCCTGCTTGGCATGATACTGAACATCTAGGGTTGGTGAATGGTGGTGGGGCCAGATTCAAGCAGATTCTTGTACCTCCAGTGATACATCCCATATTTTTTGATCTTTTTTGTGGTCTTATTTCTTTTACTGCTATTTGCTCATCCTTTGTCCCTTGACTTCATACTCTCCACATAAGTAGAGAGGGCATCAAATCTCATTTTACTCTAAGCAGTATCTGAGAACTAATGTGTTCGTGTTTCTGCCTTCTCTGCTTAGACAGAGTAGACCGATAGAACTAACCTGTGTCCTGGACTGACCTTGATATTTATTACACGAATGAGCAGGAGCTATGACAGCTCCTACTGCTTGGAAGCAGTAACACCTCCCTATTCTCATCTTTTTTCCAATAAGATAGAGGGTCCTTTAGAGCTAAATTGAAATTCAGACCAAACAGTGCATAGGTAGTGTTGATTTTCTTGAGGCAGCTGTTGATATTTTGGTTTATTACTATTGGGAGGAGGGAATTAGTTATAGGTCTAAACAAAGTTTCACAGGCTTCACGTCAGCGGATCCATAATCTGTGCTGATTTAATCAGTATTATTAACGTTCTTCCACCATTCTTGGCCATCCTTTGCTAATCAAGATGGATATTTGATGTGCAGCATGCAACAACAAAGGCTGAGGGCTCTTGGGGTGCTATAGTCAGATGGTGTGGTGCCAGCTAGAGTGTCTCCAAATATCACACAGAATGCAGCCCAGGAGCATTTGGAATAGGGGAAATTTAAACAAGGATACCAGGATAAAAGCACCATAGACTCACTGCTGTAAGTGGTGTAAATAGTAAATGAGGAAACGGCATATTTCACTGCCAGAGCTTCCAGAGGAGAGCTAAAGGAATAAACTGATGGAGGCTCGGGGACACAGACCCTCGCTCCAGATGTTCAGTATGTCAGGTTTGGAGAGGAAATCCCACATTAAACACAGCAAAGGTCTGACCAGGCCTGACAAGCAAAATCTACCTACTGCCTGTGTCAGGACTTTCTCTGCTGTTACAAAGATTTCCAACCATTTCAGTTACCCAACTACTAAAGAATAATTCAGTGCAGGTGCAAAACCCACCAGACTGTATGTTAAAGGATTACTTCAGGACTGCTTTTCTCAGTCACCTACTGCAGATATCCTAAATAGCCTGCGGTTGTCGACGCGGGAGTCATAGACAACGCAGGAACGATCAATGTGATCAGCGAATGCCAATTTATTACAAAGCTTTAACTCCTTATATACCATTTCTTACAGGCACTTACAGTGATTTGGCATATTATGATTGGATACATGTCTTGAAGACCCTTAGCGACTAACACACAATTGGTTAAGCACAGGTGTGAGAACTTGACCTCGAAAGCTTGCCAACAGTCCACAGTTCTCATTAACTCAGTGAATTACAGCTTCTTCTTATCTTGCTTGCTTAAGCTTCCTCGGGCCTCTCACGGCCTTGCTGTATCTTTCAGAATTATTCAGTTTTTGCACCAATTATGCCTTCTCCTGTGAGAACACTGTCTCCACATCCCCCCTTTTTGTTTTATGTATCTTTTGGATGACACTACTTGAGCAGGGGATTTGGGCTAGATAATATTTTGAACATATGCCAACTACAGGCTGCTGGGCCTGCCCTTTTTTCTGCTGTATGGCTCTCTGGTAACAGGGGAGGCCATCCTTCACATCAAGGTCTGGCATGGCATGTGTCCCCACCGCTCCACGCCTGCTGGGTTGCAGCCAGCAGCGGAGCTAAAGGTTCTTCTTGGTGGCAAACACAGAGGCCAACCCAGTCTTGCCCTTGATTGTGGTAGCAGGCATTTGGTCAGCCTCAGTCCTTGAACCTTGTTGTCAATGCAGTTTCACCTGCTTCATACAGTAACAAGTCATTATCATGGCAAGGCACACACACAGATTTACATTATCAGAGTAACTACTACAGTGTGCAGCAGCATGTTGAAGATGCTGATGCCAGCAAGGGACTAGCCAAAGAAATTTCTTACCAGTGGAATTCTCCCACCCTCTTAATTTGCTCCATTACCTGCTTTATAACACTACCATTGTATTAGAATATTTCTATCTTTTGCCTTAGCATTTTCTAGCAGCTACTACAAATTTGCATACTCTAACATCTCTTTTACAAGTGACAAATCCATATAATACAAGGTGTAGTTTCTTATCAGCAACTGGCTAGTAAATACAGGTGGTTTCATACACAAAATCAAAGCCTCTAACAATAGCTACTTTACAAGCACACATATTCAAGCTGTTACTTTTCCGTTGCCCTCAAATGATGTTTAGCAATCATTGGTTTTTCTCTTCCTCTATCTCATTCTGCTTGGGGTATTCACGATCAGCTCCTGTAGCTGAAGCATCAGGTTCCTCCATTCGTCTGTCCAGATCATGGCAAGGCTTGACAAACTTTGCAGGCAGTCGCCATGGAGCTGTAGGCAGGAGGACACAAATACACCCCCTCCTCCAGGTTATCAGTTCTTGAGAAGTAGACAAGTTAAACGAGGAGTTTGCCGCATCATTGCCTTTTTTTTTTTTTTTCTCTGCCACCCTCATGCTGCTTAGGTGATGGCTCACAAAGCTTGTGGTTGCACTACCCCTCTCACTTTTTCAGTTAGCAGTTCTTGTTTCAACCAATCTATCTGTTCCTCCAAGTCTTTGATTCATCCCCAGGTTACTCTAAACATATTAAGCTTGGTTTGGTTTTGTTTTGTTTTTTCTCTCCTCGGCTCTGGTGTCCATCCTGGTCCTTCCACCAGTGGAGCACTGGGAGCCGAATCAGAGGGCAGCTTCTTTTGAACATGGGGACTGAACTCTCACCAAATACTTTTTTTTTTTTTTTTTTCCCCAAAGTTGCTCACCCTGCTTTGCACAGCTACAAACGCAGGCCTTCTTGGCAGCAGCTACAGCTGCCTGCCTGCTTCAGCAGCAACCATAAATACCTGCCGGCAACTGCGCTTTTGCATTAACCCTTTCTTGTCTGAAATGTTAAACTGCTACCCGTTAAAAACTTTTACATGAACCCAACAACAAAAAATACACAGAACACTGTCTGCCCTCAACACACACACACACACTCACATGTGGGATCCCACATGCACACTCCACACAACTACAATATCTGAAGCACAAAATCCCAACAATCATTACCTCCACCACACAATCCCACGTACAGAACGTGGCACAAGGACCCTGTGGAGACTAACAAGAAAACCAGCTCCGAGAAGCATTGCCACAGTGCAAGGTGGCAGGCTTAACCCTGGCGGGCATCCCTCGAAAGGATCTGCCTCCCCCACATCGCATGAGGCTTGGGCTTTTATACTGACCAAAATGCACACTCATTCCGACACAGGTGGCTAGCCTATGTTGGAAGAAGTAGCCAGCAGTACTTATAAAGGCCTCCAAAGGTCGATAGAAACCTGGACATACTTATTTTTACCAGCTTCTAGTACATGAGTATCACAGAGAGAATGTATTAAATGAGTTGTATATGGGGTCATAAGTCCTCAGTCCATCACAGTCTGCCCGATACTCCTGATAAGAGCATACGAGAGACCTTCCCACTGCGGGTCTTGATGCAGAACATACACCACCAGGAAAGCACACAATACATCTGCATCCCCCACTGGTCTCACTTCTCCCTTTACAGCTGTGCATTTAACATGAGGATCTGGGGGATATAAATCAGGCTCTTTTCCATATGAATAGGCTCCAGGTCAAAAGGACCATCCAGGTCAGCATCAGAATTATCAGGCATCAGAACCTCAGGAGCAGCAACAGCAGTCTGATGGAGGTGCACAGGCTCCTTCTTGGGGTCAATAGGGCCTGACTCAAAAGGATCATCTTCATCTCTGTCCTCAGTCTTCGCAGCTGTGGCGGCGAAGGTTGAGGGGGGTGGGGGGGTGGGGGGGTGGTGGTGGTGTTATTGGTGGTGGTTTTTTGGTTTGTTTTTTTTTTTACTTTAACATAAAAAAGACTGCTCCTTTCACTTTAAGAAGGACTGAAAACATCCATAAAACGGATGTCCTAAGCTCAAATTTCAACTCATTCAATCACTGACGAGGGGGGCGTCCTGGGGCAGTGCTGACTCTTTCCAGTGTTTCACCCATCGAGCTGGCACCCACCACAGACCAGAATCTGTAATTACACACATATTACCTTGACCAATTAGTTTTACTTCCTCAGGACCTTTCCAAATGCCACTTTCCAAATCTTTGTACTGGACCAGAATACCCAGAGTTTTAGTCATATAACCTGAACCTAATGCCTGACCATGTATTATAGCAAGGGAGGGGGGGGGTCATTAAAGTCTCCTGTCAATCGCAAAAAATTCATAACATATACCGCTTTCTGTATCCTTGCTATTGGTGTAAGTCCTTCTTCCCTCATTTTTTGTTTTTCCAAAAACTGTTTCAAAGTTTGATGTGTTCATTCAATAATAGCTTGTCCTGTAGGAGAATGAGGAATACCAGTGATATGAGAAATACCCCAAGTATTCAAAAATCTAGAAAGTGTAGCTAGATGCATTGTCTGTTTTTAGCTGTAAAGATACTCCCATAGCTGCAAAACAACCACGTAGATGTATGATTACATGGCGCGCAGTCTCACCAGCCAGGGGAGTTGTCCAGACAAAGTGAGAAAAAGTGTCAATTGTAACATGGGCATATTTCAATTTCCTGAAAAAGGGCACATGAATCACACCCGTTTGCCAAAGCTGAAGAGGCTGGAGGCCTCGAGGGTTGACTCCAAGGCCTATACCTACTGCTTAGCCTTGACAATCGGGACAAGATTGCGCAATGCCTCAGGCATCTGTTAGGGACAGTCCAAACTGTCGAGCTAACATCTTTGCTGCTTGATGGAAGAAGGCATGGGATGCTCGAGCTTGTTGAAAGATATGTACAGAGGGTCCTGCCCATGCTGGGGCAACTAATTTATGCACTTTGTTATTGCCTTCACTAAGGCTTCCTGGAAGGCCTGAATGACTGCAAATATGCATAATAAAATATGTACATTTACAAGTATTCACAAGATGTAATAAGGTTTTTAACAAGATCCACAACCTGTGATTAGTGACTTCTTGTAAAATTGCCCTTTCTATACGTTAAACAATGCTTACAACATATAAAGAATCGCAGACAATACTAAGAGGGGTGTCAGACCATCGTTAAAATACAGCAATAACAGCATTTAGCTCTAGTGTTTGTACCAAATTGGAAAAATGACCAAATATCTTCTGCTCTTTCCAACCATTGTCTGTTTGTCAAACATATCCAGCTGTGTGATTGATTTTGCTTGCATCTGTAAAGACAGTTAATCCTACAACAGGTTTACTAGGATAAAAGGTAACATCTTCAAACTGATTATTCTTTAGCATTGTAAACATATTATGAGGTGGAAAATGTATATTAAGAAGACCAACAAAACCTATCAGAGCAAACTGAACAGCAGAGCTAGATTGTTGTGCCCAGTCTAACCATACCCTGGTAAGTGGCAAACAAATTTGTGACGGATCACAGCCCATAATTTCCTGACAACGTGAACAACCTCGTATAATCAAAAGAGCAAATACTTCTAACCGAGCAGTTACAGTAGTTAGTTTTACGTAGGAAAATCCATTCTAAAATGCATAAAGAATCAGTCTTTTGAAGATCCCACTGTGCTAGTAGACTAAATGGATAATACTCAATAACCTGTAAATCTGGATTCCATTGAGCAGCATGAGAGGTGGTGATTTTTGTCATGATGTGATCTAAGGCCTTATTCTGAGCTTTTAATGAAACTTTGGTTTTGGTTTTTTTTTGTTTCTTTGTTTGTTTTGGTTTGGTTTTTTTTGACTCACCCTTTAGAAGGGGCATGAGATCAGTCAGATGATCATTTGTGATTCCACACAAAGGGCGGATCTATTCAATATCACCCATCAATTTCTGTACGTCAGACAAAGCTTTTTTTTTCTGTGTGGTAATTTTAACTTTTTGAGGCCTAATTTCAGTTCCGGAAATGATCCACCCGAGATATTTCCAAGGGCTTCATGCTGCTCTCTGTCTGGTGCAATTACCAGTCCTGCTTTCGCTAATTCTGATTGCAGCAGGTAGAGCAGATGGTCCTTGTTTAAATCTTTGCCTGAAATTAGGATATCATACATATAGTGATAACACGTTTTTGCAGTTTTTATCGGATCAGTTGCAATACTCAGGCAACACACAGTTGACAAAGAACAGGAGATTTTTTCATACCTTGAAGCAAAACAACCCATTCATATCTCTTAGCAGGCTCTCCTTTGTTAATTGCTGGGACAGAGAAAGCAAATTTTTCACAATCGCTTGGGTGTAGAGGAATTGTGAAAAAACAGTCTTTTAAATCAATTACTATTAAATCTCAACCCTGAGGTATCATTAAAGGCCTAGGCAAGCTAGGTTGCAAAGCAACGACATTCAATTGTCTTGTGTCCAAATTTGTCATATCGAATACATTTATCTGCAAAACCAGTAACACTAACAGGGAGTGGGGGGCAGGCTGCTGGACTAATTTTCTTTACAGTACACTGTTTCTTTTTAAAGTGTCCCGTCCGTCCACGATTATAACATCTCATACCTTTAGCACCCCCACAATCGCCCTAACCTTATTGTAGAAGGGGTTTAACAGCAGCGGCAAAGGCAGTAGTCATGTATCCAGCCTTTTCCTCTGCTGTGCTCACTTTAAATCATATCTGAAGGTGGGAGCAAGCAACAATTGAGATATCATACAGATATCATATGGTGCTAAGATATATGCAGAAAAAATATGTGCGATAATTGCCTGAGTATACGATGATTTTAACCCGTAGGATGGTACCAGTTGATGCGCCTCCTTTACTGCCTTTAAATCCAACGCCTCCCACTCCTTTCCCCCCTGTGGAGTGTTAAAAACCCGGAATGCCGAGGGACCCATAGCCAAAAATTCCCCCATAACAATTGCATCTTTGATCATCCCACACCAACCTTTAGCAGGGTTATTACCATAATCCCCTACCCCGTGCCCAACACCTCCCTCCCACTCCCGTTTCTTTACTACTGGATTGTAGGAGGGTGGGGCAGAGGGTTCAGAGGTTTCTTTTGTCTCCAATACTTTAATTTCTTCAGCAGCTGTTGCAGTTGACCGTCACTGAGGCTGGTTCGCATCTGCCGACGAGCCGAACTGTCTGAACCGTCTGAGCCTGAGTTGGGATCAGGAAGGGGAGAGTACAAGTCCGGTTCTGCCGGAGACTCTGGGTCTGGTTCCAGTTCTGATTCGGGGTCTTCTTCCTGTAGGTCGAAGGTGACCGCGTTTGCACTTTCTACTTGTACTTTCGGACGTGAGCGCCGTTTCACTTTATCTCCCCCCTTATACCGAGGAGGCTTCTGCAGTGCCGTGCTAGGCACAACGGGGGGGCAAATAACATAGACGTAGCACTCTTCTCTACCTCTGACTGACTTTGTGAAGGAGCAGCGGCCAGGAAAACAGATGCCACTGCTGCCTGTTCCGATTTCATTTCCTTTAAAGTCTCAATTATCAATCTCCATAGCGAATACTTCAGGGCTTCCTTTGTCCCTTTACTAATCTCATCCCACAATGCCTGACCTATACGTTCCCAGTCAGAAACTTCAAAGGTGGCTTGCTCTGTGGGGATAAAGCCACTATCCCGGGCCCACTTTAACAGCCTCTGTGAGGCGGCACTATCATGTTGCAGTCCTCTCTTAGAGAGAATTATGTGGAGGAGCTCCATCACTGCCTGTTCCTCTTTGGAAGGCGAGTGCCCCATCTCCTCCCCGGCCGCTCACCTGATCAGGGAGAGATCCCACAGTTAATCCACTGTTTGCAGACGTCTGGCTTCCACAGCGCCGGGGCAGCGCTGACTTTCGACCGGCTCTCTGCCCCCTCTTCTTTTGATCGGACCTTCAAACTTGCATGCCACAAGTTACCGATCTGAGGGTCCCTGTTCGGGCGCCATTTGTCGACGTGGGAGTCATGGAAAACGCAGGAACAATCAATGTGATCAGCGAATGCCAATTTATTACAAAGCTTTAACTCCTTATATACCATTTCTTACAGGCACGTACAGTGATTTGGCATATTATGATTGGATACATGTCTTGAAGACCCTTAGCGACTAACACACAACTGGTTAAGCACAGGTGTGAGAACTTGACCTCGAAAGCTTGCCAACAGTCCACAGTTCTCATTAACTTGGTGAATTCCAGCTTCTTCTTATCTTGCTTGTTTAAGCTTCCTCGGGCCTCTCACAGCCTTGCTGTATCTTTCAGGATTATTCAGTTTTTTCACCAATTATGCATTCTCCTGTGAGAACACTGTCTCCACATGCAGTCCATGTACCACAAGCTAGAAACCACCATTCTGATGGTTGCCAGTTATATTTGGGAGTGGCACTACCACTGTTGCTGAATGGCTCAGACTTGGCCAACAAGCTTGCCAACAAAGTTTTCAAGATGACAAGCAGGTATTCTTTATTGTGGCACTGGGAGACACGGGGGATAGCTCCTCCTAACATGTGTACCCGTATTGCTACACAAGCCATCCTTATATAGTTCCTGGGCATACATACATATTCATGAGGCTACGTATGGATTACATCATTTTCCAGAAAGTTCCCTGCATGCGTACAGAATTGTGGTGGTGTCTGAGGGTCACTTGCTTCTTCCAACAATCTTCATCACTTCTGGCAGCCTTTGGAGCATGTGCAGTAGATGCTTATATTGGTTCGTTAGCACCAGAGACATAATAATCCTCCTGTCCTCCTACTTATCAGTTGGTTTAACTGTAGCCCATCCTGGACACCTGCCATTCCCAGATACTCCTTATCCCTGTGTCCTGTTCTTCTAGACTGTTTTTCTTAAAACTAGGCCAACTATATCGATTTATCTTGTGAGAATTCTCAGTATGTTCTCTAGCTGTACTCTATTTTTTTTCTCTATGTATCATGCACCTCAGTAATTTTCCATTGCTACTGTTACAAAGCCATCAAACTTAACATTGCTTAAAACTGATTTAAAAGGTTTATATGTTACATTTTGTAATTTTGTGCTCCCCCTTGTCTCAGATGCGTGGCTGATGCACCAGATGGTTGTGGTGCCATTCAGAGGGACCTCAACAGGCTGGAGAACTGGACCAACAGGAATCTTATTAAGTTCATCTAAGGGTAACGTGAAGTTATGCACATGGGAAGGAATAACCCCATATGCTACTGTGGGCTGGGGCCAACTGCCTGGAAAGCAGCTTGGCAAAGAAGGACCTGGAAGTGCTGGTGGACAAGTGGAACATGAGCACTCATGTGCCCTTGCAACAAAAAACAACAACATCCTAGGCTGCATTAGGAAGAGTGCTGCCAGCAGACTGAGGAAGGTGATCCTTCCCCTCTTCTCACCAGTTCAGCACTGGTGAGACACATCGGGAGTGCTATGCCGACTTCTGGGCTCCACAATGCAAGAAAGACATGGCCATATTAGAGAAAGTCCAAAGAAGGGTCACAGAAGTGATTAAGGGACTGAAGTACCTGACGTACAGGTAAAGGATGAGAGCTGGGATTGTTTAGCCTAGAGAAGGCTCCCGGGAATCTAACCAGTCCCTCACGTTATGGGACTGAATAAAGAAGATGAAGCCAAACCTTTCAGTGGTGCCTAATGATGACCCACAAACTGAAAAAAAAACCCCAGAAAATTCAGTTTTATTTTTTTTTTTTTTTTTTTTTACTGCGGGGGTAGTCAAACACTAGGACAGGTTGCCCAGTGTCATGTTTTAATTCCACGTATCAACTAAGTACCACACAGCTGCTTGCTCACCCATCCCCTCCAGTTGGATGTGGAGGAGAATCGAAAGAATGTAAAACCTGCGGGCTGAGGTAAGAACGGTTTAATAACTAAAATAAAGTACAGTATAGTGGTAATAGAAAGAATACCAACAAAACCAGGGAACAACTAAAAAAGGAGAAATAAAAATTCAGAAAATACAAGTGATGACCAATACAATTACTCACCACCTGCTGACTGATACCCAGCCTGACCCAAGCAGTGATCCATCCCTTCTGGGTAACTCCCCTCAGTTTATATACTGGGCATGATGTGCTGTGGGAAGGAATACCCCTTTGGCTAGTTTCGGTCAGGTGTCCTGTCTCTGCTCCCTCCTGCCTTCTTGTGACCCTCCTCACTGGCAGAGCATGAGAGACTGATCTTTGATCAGGGCAATCATTACTTAGCAACAACTAAAACATCGTTGTGTTATCAGCATTATTCCCAGACTAAAGCCAAAACACAGCACTGCACCAGCTACTAGGAAGAAAATTATCCCAGCTGAAACCAGGCAGTATCCACCCCTTATTCCATACCATTCATGTCATGCTCAGATCCCACATTTTCAAATATGCCATCAACTTTTCTGTTTCTTGAGCTAGATATGTCTCCACACACACACAGAGATATAATTCCCTTAGTCTATGGACAGTCTTTTTAATAGTCAGTTGACTTCATTCAGTTCATGACATTGGGCATCATCTGTAGTAACAGTCCTTCAGGGAAGGAGAGATGGTGTGTGGTATTGGATTGTTGCTTGCTGAAGCCACTTCCGACTCATAGAAGGCCACCAAATTGGTCAGTCAGGAGCTGCCCTTAGTGAAGCCATGTTGGCTGTCACCAACCATCTTTTTGTTTTTCATGTGCCGTAGCACGCATTCCAGGAGAATCTGCTCCAAGATTTTGCCAGGCACAGAGGTGAGACTGACTGGTCTGTAGTTTGCTAGGTCTTTCCTTTTCCCCTTCTTGAAAATGGGGTTATATTTCCCTTTTTTCCTGTGGGTGATGAGATGGAAATAGTTAACGAAATGGATCCAGGCATTATTGTCCTGGTCCAGCTTTAAGCCTTGGGAATGGTAAAGAAAATACCAGGTGTTGTTGCCCTGGTTGGGCTTAAGCCTTGAGAACTGTGAAGAAAACACCTGGTGTTAATGCCCTGGTCAGGCCTAAGCCTTGGGAACTGTAAAGAGAGCTATGAAGGGTAAAGATCGGTTAGAAAAACAATGCAGGGGGGTTGCAAGATAAAGCAGGACGTGCATCTCAAAGACAGACTAAACAGTGTGAATATTTGTAACCCTTAGTAGTTTTGCTAAATCAGGATGATAAGGAAGCAAGAGAGTGGAAAGTTACTGCTTAGCACTTTGTAGACTCTAAAAGGGATGGGAGACACGAAATAAAAGTCTTCAGTTTTCACCAGAACTGGAGCCCATCTTTGACACGCCACATTTTCCAGTCTTTAGGAACTTCACCTGACTGCCATGATTGTTCAAATATGATGGACAGTTGTTATAAAAGCTTCATCTTACCCGTGATCTGGTTTAATTGGGTTCAGTCTCTTATACTCCTTGATCCTGGGTCTTCAGCCAATCCTGTTGACTTCTTCTAGCCAACGTGGCTCCTTTCCATTGTTCCCTCTTGTTGCTGGGGTCTTTTCTCCGTGTGAGAAAACATCTTAGAAAGGTTACTGAACTCCTTGGTGATATATTAACAGGAAGATGTCTATCACAAGCTTAACCACCATCTTAGCCCCATAAATTCCATCCCTTATATAGTCATCTGTTCAGTACATAGTTTTCACAACATTCTGTAACAGGATGTATCTCTTGGTTAACTAACCCCCTTAAAGCATTCAAGCATTAAACAAAGCAAAGCACTCTTTGAGCAGCAAAGCAGTTAATTGGGAGGGATTATTCTTTGTTCCTTTTTCTCCTTCATTATTGTATTTGACAGGAACATCTATCATAATCATGACCATTCTTATAAATTCTACACATGGTACAATGATTTCATGGATTTTCGATTCCACCCAAAGTACAATGACAACAAGGGCTCCTAAGCTGCTGACACAAATCATTCCTATATACTTCAAACAGTGACTTAGCAACTTCAGTCATCAGCTCCTTCAGAATCTGTGGATGGATTTTATCAGGTCCCATGGACTTGTGCACATTCAGGTGTTAAGATTATCTCAAACCTGATCCTCTCCTACAGTGGGCCTATGGTCTTCATTCTTCCAGTCCCTGCATCTGCCTTCCAAGACTTGGGTGGTGTGGTCAGAACACTTGCTGGTGAAGACTGAGTTAAAGAAGTCATTAAGAACTTCATCCTTCTCCAAATCCAGGTGTCCTGGGTTCAGCAGTAGTAGTCATTTTTTCTCCTTCTTAGCAGCTGGTGCTGTGCTGTGTTTTTGACTTTCAGCCTGGGAGCAGTGCTGATAACAGCGATGTTTTTAGTTACTGCTCAAATGTTTAGTCTGACCAAGGACTTTGTGAGTCTCATTCTCTGCCAGGGAGGAGGGGAAGCTGGAAGGAAGCAGATACAGGACACCTGACCCAAACTAGCCAAAGAGGTATTCCATACCACAGCACGTCATGCCCGGGATGTAACTGGGAGTTACCTGGAAGTGCACTCACTGCTCGGTTGGACTCGTTTCGGCTCATCATCATCATCATCATGGCTTGACTTCGCGAACGAAGATTTGGGAAGGGCTTTTACCCACGCTTACTACAAGCGCGCTGATGACTAAGAAGGCCAATGTGGGATAGGCAAATCCGGCTACAAAAAGCACAGCAGAAGGTCTCCTTGGGTGGAACAGGTGGGACACGATTCTTCCTGCATTGTCTTTTCTCCTTGAGACTAGTTCTTCGTGAGCACTCAAAGGAGTCAGCGGCATTATGTATGGTGTGCCTCCAAGTCTCCCGATTGGAGGCCAAGGTGGACCACTGATGGTAGTCAATATGGCCAAGGCTAAGGTATTGTTTCAGGGAGTCCTTATATCTCTTCTTTGGGGCACCTCTCTTGCGGCTACCGGTGGCAAGTTCACCGTAAAACACGATCTTGGGGAGGCGGTGATCCTTCATTCTAGAGACGTGCCCTGCCCAGCGCAGCTGCAATTTCAGCAATGTGGCCTCGATGCTGGTGACCCCTGCCTGTTCGAGGACAATGACATTAGACACATAGTCAGTCCAATGGATGTTTAGAATTGTACGGAGGCAGTGCTGATGAAAGCGTTCCAGGAGTCGCAGGTGATGACGGTAGATGACCCATGATTCAGACCCATATAAAAGAGTAGACAATACAATGGCTCTGTAGACACTGACCTTTGTACTTTTCTTCAGGTGTTTATTACACCAGACTCTTTTATGGAGTTTTCCAAAGGCTCTATATGCCTTTGCTATTCTGTTGTCTATCTCTTTGTCGATCGTGGCATCCGAGGAAATGATGCTTCCCAGATAGCTGAACTGCTGAACTGTCTTAAGCTCTGACTCGCCGATGGTAATATGGGGATGGCGATGATCTCCTTGGGGTGCAGGTTGGTAGAGGACTACTGTCTTCTTCAAGCTGACTTCCAGCCCAAAAACCTCAGCCGCCTCCTCAAAGCAAGATGTTAAACGCTGCAGAGCTGCTTCTGTGTGGGCAACAAGGGCGGCATCATCAGCAAAGAGCAGTTCACGGACAAGATGGTTTAGGGTCTTAGTGTGGGCCTTCAGTCGCCTTAGATTGAATAGGCTACCATCGGTACGATATCGAATATAAATGCCGTCTTGTTCGTCGAGGACTGCTGTAGCCCTTTGGAGCATCATGCTGAAGAAGACTGTGAATAAGGTCGGTGCGAGAACGCAACCTTGTTTCACACCGTTGGTTATTGGGAAAGGCTCAGAGAGTGCATCGCCATACCTGACTTGGCCTTGCTGATCCTCATGTAACAGAATAATCATTTTGAGGAACTTGGGGGGGGACAACCTAATCGTTCTAAGATCAGCCATAAGCCTTTCCTGCTCACAGTGTCAAAAGCTTTGGTGAGGTCAACGAAAGTTACGTATAACCCCTTATTCTGTTCTCTACACTTTTCTTGCAATTGTCTGAGAACAAATACCATGTCTGTGGTACTTCTATTAGCCCTGAAACCACACTGACTTTCAGGTAGAAGTTCTTCTGCGATAGCAGGTACTAGTCTGTTCAATAGTATTCTTGCAAGAATTTTACCAGCAATGGAGAGCAGAGTTATACCCCGGTAGTTTGAGCAGTCTGACTTGGCACCTTTTTTCTTATACAGAGTGACGATGACTGCGTCACGAAAGTCTGATGGTATTTTGCCTTGTTCCCAACAGCACACAACTAGCTCATGAAATTTAGCTTGAAGTGCTTGGCCTCCATGCTTCCATATTTCAGGTGGGACTCCGTCAACCCCAGCTGCCTTGCCAGTTTTCACCTGCTGTATGGCCTTAAGAGTCTCTCCCATGGTAGGGGCTAAATCCAATTCGTTTTTCACCGGATGTTGCAGAATGTGCTGGATTCCTTCCCCTTGGACTACACGATTAGCACTAAAGAGGGTTTGAAAATGTTCAGACCAACGATTCAGGATGGAGATTTTATCTGTAAGAAGTGTTTGGCCATCTACACCAAGTAAGGGGCTTTGCACCTGGAATGTGGGTCCATACACTGCCTTCAGAGCCTCATAGAATCCTCTGTGGTCACCCAAATCTGCACATAGTTGAGTCTTTTCTGCTAGGTTGAGCCACCACTTGTTCTGGATGTCTCTCAGTTTCTGTTGGGGTTTGCTACATGCAAGACGAAAGGCTGCTTTTCTTACATGGCAGAGTGGCTGAGCGAGGTGTGCTTGATGAGCAGATCTCTTTTTTGTCAGCAGTTCCTGGACCTCCTGGTTGCTATAGTCAAACCAGACTTTGTTTTTCTTTGAGGAGAACCCAATGGATTCTACGGAGGACTGCAGGATGCTGTTTTTGATATGTTGCCAAAGCGCTTCAGGAGAAGAACCTGTAAGTTGGTCTTCAAGCCTAGTTTGAAGGTTAGCCTGAAAGCTGTCCCTCACTGCAGCTATTTGAAGATTATCAACATTGAGCCTCCTCCTTGGAATGCCGCCCCTCTTAGGTTTGGGCTTGAAGTGGAAATTAAG
The DNA here is from genome assembly GCF_033783945.1 of Neopsephotus bourkii. Classification (NCBI taxonomy): domain Eukaryota; kingdom Metazoa; phylum Chordata; class Aves; order Psittaciformes; family Psittacidae; genus Neopsephotus; species Neopsephotus bourkii. Next base: position 3,099 of record NW_026901834.1, on the reverse strand, counting down.
TTTGCGACGCACAAGGCGGTGGTCTGTTTGGCATTCTGCACTAGGCATCACTCTGGTCTGGCAGACATCACAAATATTTCTCTGGCGCACTAAAACATACTCAATAAGGTGCCAATGTTTAGATCGAGGATGCATCCAGGTTGTCTTCCTGCTGTCTTTCTGCTGGAAGATAGTGTTGGTGATGGTAAGCTGTTGCTCTGCACAGAACTCTAGTAAGAGATGACCGTTATCATTGCAGCTGCCAACACCGTGCTTGCCTAGTACTCCTTTCCAGGCTTCAAAGTTCTTTCCTACTCGGGCGTTGAAATCACCAAGGATTATGATCTTATCTTCTATAGGAACTTTCTGAGTGAGGTGAGGCAGGTCGGAGTAGAATTTTTCTTTTTTCTGCAGGGTCAGCTTGCAGAGTTGGAGCATATATGCTGAAAAGAACAACGTGTTGCTTATTGTGTAGTGGAAGACGTAAGGAGATAATACGGTCGGAATGACCTATCGGCAAATTTTCAAGTTTAGAGGCTATGGAGTTTTTAATCATGAAGCCGACTCCTGAAAGATGACTTTCAGTTTTGGGTTTGCCTGACCAGTAGAGTGTATAGCCAGCACCATGTTCTTTGAGGCTACCTTCCTCATGAAGGCGAACTTCACTGAGAGCAGCGATATCGATGTTAAGACGTGACAATTCATGGGCAATTAGCGCAGAACGGCGCTCAGGACGCCCACTGTTCACTGTATCAAGCATGGTTCTGATGTTCCAACATGCGAGTGTCAATCTGGACACACCTTTGGAGGCAGGTGTATGCCTTTGTCTCTTTGTCTTTAATTGACCGCAGTAGAAGATGCCCGTTGGCCGCGGCTAGCCAACCAGGTGGAGGGGGGAGATGAGCTTTGGTTAGGCCACCTTTTCTAGGCCTCTCTCCATATGGAGCAAGCAGTGCTGTCCTTGAAAAAGGCTGCTTGGTCATTCAGGATGCTGCCGAACAAGACTGTCATCTCCTGGGTCAGACTTGAGCGACCAATGTCCTGAACCGCCTGCATGCAGGGTTGGGTCTGTGACTTCCAGTGCACCTTATCACCTGCCGTTTCGTCCCTCGCCTGTCGCTACAGGGCTTTGCAAGTGTGGGTAAACCCTTCGGGCCTGCGCAGTGGATTTATTTTAGGTGAGGCACAGCGTGCGCAGAACTGGCCTCACCCTTTACACCTGAGGTTTATCTGCCAGGGCCTAGTGAGCTTGGACAGTGACAGCAAAGTCCTCAGGTCGTAGGTTTAATTAGAGTATCCTTCTCTTAGATGGATGGCCTTACAGGGCTACACGAGCTCCATCTGCCCGGGTTTGAAGTTGGAGTTGTCCTTCTCCTAGGATGGTTGCCTGAAGGCTAGTGAGCCCATCCTGCCCATGGACACACTTTGTCTGACCCTTCATTTGAGAGCTGACTGGCATGGGAGACCCTACCAGAAGCATAAGCCACCACCAGCATAACTCCCAACTTCACAAGGGCACGCAAGCTCTTTCCCCATGACAAGGGGGTGTCCGTGAAAGAGTCTTTTCAGCTAGTGGTCTCTGGATCTGATGGCAAAGAAATACACAATGCAGCTACTCCAATTCCAAATATAGCAGCTACACCAAACCTAGTGACAAGTACAGCAGCTACTCAAACTCTGACTACAACAGAAAATGCAGTTAGTCCAACTCCAAGCACAAGCAACTACAGCAACCCCAGGGATGAGTACAGTAGCTACTCAAACTCTGACAGCAACAGACAATGCAGCTACTCCAGCTCCAAGCACAGCAATTACATCTGTCCCAGCAACATGTACAGTAGCTACCCAAACCCCAACAGCAGATGCTGCAGCCGCTCCAACCACAGTGATAATCACGGCATCTAAACCAGAGGACTGCCCCTGTATGCAAGCGGAAAAGCAAAAACAGAGGCAGGAAAGATGAAAAAGAAAGATGAAGAATCAATGCACTTAATACACGGGACAGCATCTGATCAGGAGTCATTATTACGTGAATCAGAGGAAGAAGAGGTGACTTCTTGATGCCAGACCTCAGCCAAACTACGAAATATGTAATAAGATTTTACCCGCCAACCAGGGGATCACATCATCACTTTGTTACTCCGATGCTGGGACAATGGGCCCAACGGTCAAAAACTAGAAGTTAGGGAAGCTAAGCTTCTGGGATCACTTGCTAAGGAAGGGGGAACAGACAAAGTGATTGCAAAAGAGAAAGGGTCCCTCAGCCTTTGGAGGCGGCTCTTGGCAGCAGTGAAAGAAAGGATTCCATACAAGGACGATGTTATGTGTCATTCGGCCATGTGGACTTCTTTAGAGAAAGGCATCCAGTCTATGAGGGAATCAGCCATTGCAGGGATGATTTATCGCAGGCCGGATGCCAGGAATGCACTCACAGATCCAGATGAAGTCGAATGTACACTACCCGTTTGGCAGAAATTTACACGGAATGCGCCGTCATCATATGCCCACTCATTGGCAGCAATAACCTGGAATGACGTACAACCACCAACAGTGGATGAACTGATTCGTCAGCTCCGAGAGCTCGAAGACAATCTTACCCCTTCCATCACATCAGGTGTGGAAAAACTGTCTCAGGATTTCAAACAATTGAGAGATGATCTATCCGATCTATCCAGCTCCCCAAGTGTACCAACCCACATCTCAGCTATTAACAATTGATTCGGAGAAAACTCCAGGAACAAACTTGCCAACAAAGTTTTCAAGCTGACAAGCAGGTATTCTTTATTGCGGCACAGGGAGACATGGGGGAATAACTCCTCCTAACGTGTGTCCCCGTATTGCTATACAAGCCACCCTTATATAGTCCCTGGGCATACATACATATTCATGAGGCTACGTATGGATTACATCATTTTCCAGAGAGTTCCCCGCATGCGTACAGAATTGTGGTGGTGGTCTCTGAGGGTCGTTTACTTCTTCCAACAATCTTCATCACTTCTGGCAGCCTTTGAAGCACGCACAGTAGATGCTCATACTAGTTTAATTGGTTCGTTAGCACCAGAGACATAATAATCCTCCTATCCTCCTACTTATCAAAGGGGCACAAAATCACAAAATGGG
>NW_026901833.1:0-621 GCF_033783945.1 Neopsephotus bourkii | reverse complement strand
TCTCCGAAATTGGGAGTCGGGGCAGCTACACAAACTCTGCACCCCCAGACGCTGCCGGCTCTACCGAGCCTAAAGATATGCAGAAAGGCGACACGCCTCCCCAATCCCTGAATCCCGACCCGCCTACGGAGGGACAGGAACGAGCAAAATCCTTTTGGGGAGGGTTGGTCCAGGGAAGCCAGGGGCGCCGCGGAGAAGGAGTCCGAGGCAATTGGGGACCTCTCCTACCACTTACATTTGTGTAGATCTGGGGGACTCGAGAGCACAGGTACAGCACAGAGGAGACAGAGCCAATGGTGAAGCCAATGATCTCGCGCCTGGTGAAAGGCTGCAAGGCAAAGGGGGGCATTGAGCAGCCCCATGTTCTCAGAGATGTGCTCGCCACAGCTCTGTGCCAGGCCCTGGCATGGCCAAACCCAGCCCTTGATCTCCCCACCAAGCAGGATGTACTGGTCCAGCAGGATGTGCCCACCCCACCAGAGCTTTATCTTCTTCCCCCCGCCATCACCCAGCTTTAGGACTCAGGTCACCTTTGGCACCAGCTCACCCACATGAGTGGAGAGCAGGGACCTTCCTTTGAACACCACTGGGTCCTGTGTCACGGCAGCACCTCTGCCCAGG
>NW_026901832.1:0-609 GCF_033783945.1 Neopsephotus bourkii | reverse complement strand
ATTCTGATTCCATCAGTTTAAATATTTCAACAGGTAGCACAGACACCAAACAGGCCCAAGAAAGACTTAAAATGGGTTAGAAAGGAACCAAAATGGGTTCGCAATGGCCAAAATGGTTCAAAGCAAGGCAGGAAAGGGAAAAATGGGCTAGAAAAGGCAAGAAATTGCTAAGAACTGGACAAAATGGGTTTGGAAATGGCCAAAATTGCATAAAGAGAGTTAGAATTGGGCAAAAAAAAGGGTAACAAATAGCCCAAACCAGTTTAGAAATAGCTAGGACAAGCTTAAAACAGGCTAGAAATGGCAAGAAACTGTTCAGAAATAGCTAAAAATGGCTTACAACTAGTAAGAAACGGGCAAAAATAAGTGGGCCATCAATTGTTTAGAAATACCAAAAAAAGACTTAAAATGGGTTAGCAATGGGAAAACATGAGTTAGAAACACCCAAATTGGTCTTAAAACTGGCAAGAAACGGGCAAAAATGGTTTAGTACGAGCCCCCGAAGGCTTAAAACTGGTGAGAAATGAGCAAAAATAAGACAGAGATGACTGTAAATTATATAGAAATAGCACAAAGGAGATAAAAGGGGCTAGAAACGGATAAAAGTGG
>NW_026901831.1:0-602 GCF_033783945.1 Neopsephotus bourkii | reverse complement strand
AGAAAAAGCGCAGTGCAACAGAAAGGAAGCTCTTGCCAGCCCATCATCCACTGTTTCCACCCCCAGCAATGAGCAGCTCAAACGAGTCCCAGCTGAGACTTGTTAAAGAGCAAGGCACAGCACTGGGACCCTCCGCGCGCTGACCCGGTCGAGCCGACTCAGTCCGGGCAGCGCTCCTGTTCTCAACGCTGGCCTGGCTCAGCAGCTGCTTTGGCTTTGCCAGGGCTTGAATATCCTGGGATGGCCTCAGGATAACCTCGGGACACAGCATCGGGAGATCCGGCCCGGCCCGGCCCGCCTCGGTCACCGCAGGGCGACCTGCTTCTAGGGCAAACAGAGCACGGGGAGCGACAGCAGAGGAATATCACTGCTTGGAAAGGGACAAAGAAACCTCGGAGAGCTTCGGAACCGTGCAGGGGTGAGTGATATAAACCTTTTAACGAGCAGAAAGGGGTCTTACAGGTGCTGCTCTCTCCCACATATATACCCTCCTCTCTATGGGATATACATACCTACACTGCTATAGCCCACATGTGTACCCACGTCTCTATGGTATAGACATACCTACACAGCTCTATCCCATATATATACCCACCTCTCTA
>NW_026901830.1:0-611 GCF_033783945.1 Neopsephotus bourkii | reverse complement strand
TGAAAAGTTAACAGAATCATTCATCTGGGTTTTTTTGGTCTTGGAAAAATGCTCCTGTTGCCAGGGATCACAGCAGACCATAATTATTTGCTGTCATTCTCAATGTGTACAAGCATTCAGGTACTGAAAATATTGTCAGAAGTAAGAGATTATAATGAGGGTGTTTTCCTCCTGAGAAGTAAAATATATCAGTATAGTCATGTGAATGCAAGTAAATAACAGATGATATTTGTTTTGGGTAGCAAATGAACAGGCAAAACACAAGTCAAAAAGCCTTTTAGGAAGAAGATGGTGTGAGGCCTTGCAAGGTAAGTTTTCAGTGGCCAGAAAGAATGTATGTATGTGTGTTCCTCTGGGAAAAGTCCCATGCAGTTGGTCCACTGCTTGGAGAAGAGTAGTTGGGTGCACGTGTTGCACATAGCTTGGTTGAAGTGCACCTGTGTTGGATGACTGCACAGTGTGATAGCCCTAGATGTGCCCAACCTGTCACCTTAGACTGTATGTTGATACGCATGCATTTATGTGGGAAAGCCTGGTCAGAAATACAGGTGGACACTGTTGTCTTTACTGTTTCTAGTACGAGTTAGAAGAGAACATAGGTCCCAAGAAGC